>NC_134478.1:2936386-2983886 GCF_964194025.1 Convolutriloba macropyga | reverse complement strand
AGTTGTTCAATACGAGTTTTCTAGAGTTTATGCTAAATTTCTCAGAGTTCAACCGTTTTTGTCAAAAGTGGGACAAAATGTGCATTTTAGCTCAATTTCCATTACTTTGCCGGAAGTAGACATCTTGAAACTGCAGTCATATTTTTCGCATGATCAAAAGGAGAGCTAACTGTACTAACGCTGGCTTTGAGAGCCTTTTTGAAACATAATTTGCCAGTTTTTTGCAAATTTCAACTCGATAATTATACAAAATCCCTTGTTTATTTTTCATTTATTGGGAAATATGTTTAAAAGTTCAATTAAATCGCAAAAGTTTGAACAACTGATTGTTTTCTTAGACGCACCGCAATGTCAGGGCTGATCTTTATTGCACCATTGTATGTATCCCTACGTTAAAAAAGAAAGAATTAGATTTTAATGGGGCACCGCATTCTTCTTCAAAATATATCCACATTTAAAGATTTTTTGTATATTACTGACATATTTTAAGAAGTCGGTATTTACAAAAAATGAAGCACAACAGACATATATTGGGGTTTCAGAATTGAGCTCGTGTTCTTTTTGGCTCTGGCCAATTGTTTCCGTAAAATTTTGTGGACTTCTTATGGTTTGCTTTCCTTTTTAATACATTTGTAGTCTAATGACTTAGTCTCCTCAATCAAATATTCAATCGACTTGTTATGAGGTATAAGTGAACCTAGACAATGCTTTCAGTTGTTGTCTATTGGTTCTTATTGCTTTAAACATTTTTGTTTTAAGAAAAGAATTTTTCACTTCCTGTGAGTTTTTGTTCAATGTCTGTAACGGTTATATTTAACTAAAAGTTTCCTGGTTTTGATACTACAATTTTTTCGAATTTTTTCAAAATGCTTAAGCATATTTCCACATTTCATTGATTCATGCGGATTTTATAGGTTTTTATTTTTGCCTGCGTTTGTCATTGTTCGTTTTATCATAACTTAACCTTGATAATCATATGTCTCAATCGCTTCCCCAGGACCTATAACTGAACCTATTTGAAGATTTCATTTTTAAGCTATTTTTTAATGACTTTTTAAATCAGGTTCTCAAAGAAAAACATTTTTTTTTTCAATTTTCTTCCTTCTGCTCTCATTTTTGTCACCATGTAGCTCAATCTCAGTAATAAAAAGTCTCAAATAATTTTGTCGATTCAAACTTCTTTCTCTGTTAGTTTTATGTTTTGACTTATGGCTTCGGTCTTTTATTTTCCAAAAAAAATTGAGGTATCTATAAGGTTAAACTTCTGGTTCTCTTTTTTGCCAACTCTACGTGGTCCTTTTGTATGGAAGACCCAAGAACCGTTGACGATCAGATGAGAAGCATTTACAGGTCTGGCATCAAACATCTTATAAATAAAGTGCCTTGAACAAGGTGGTGTCGTAAAAGTGTTTGCTAAGTTTTGGCATCTGCCTGTATTTGTCGTTATTTTGTAGTCTCGTGACTTAGTCTCAATTTATAACAGGCCCATCGGCTTCCTGAGGCGTTGTAACTTAGTCCATCTCTTTTTGTTGAAATCTTATGTCTAATATGATGTAGTCGTATGACGTACACGTATAACGCACACTCTTTTTGTAGTCGTCATTACACTTGATAATGACCGGTCTCTTTTGCTTCCTATGTTGATATAATTGAAGTTTTTATTGATTTTAGTTAACATCTGAAGATAATAATAGCTGTGAAATTAATTGTTTTCAGTAGAAGAAACGTATTTTTGAACATCACGCCTCTTTGCTCTTTTTGTCGACTTGTTACTCAGTCGATCGGGGACAGGTCCCACTTTTTTTCTAATGATGTACAGGTTAATTTGTTTTGCCTAAATTTTATCTGATGCGAGTTTGATTTTGTGATGTGTTTTTAGTATAGACATCAAGTTTGGTTTGTAATTAATATTTGTTATTTGATTACTATTAATGTCTTTTCTAGCAGTCCTATTAACAACAACTTCCATCTCATCATTATTTGGTAGCCAATGAGTTCAAGAATGTGGATGAGCGGGGTGGAAACATTATGTGCGTACGCACAATACCGAGCCAGCTTGTTTAATTTAAATTATCAAAATTGACTGCCCTAAAATTTTTCCCAAAAAGTATTTCACTGAACAAAATCTATATATTAACATCGGTAAATGTTCTAAAAAATTAGGGATAGAAAATAATTACTATGGTCGCGAATTGGAGATCTATTGATTATCTATTGATTAAGAAGGTATCTCTCACACAGTCTATTTTTAATTTTCCTTTTTGTTCAGAATAGTTTTACTAAATACCAATCAGTCGGCAAATAAAATTATATTTTTTATACAAGTGGAAACTATGTTTATAATTGTATATCCTTATATTACACATCATATTTGAATGACCTCGATTTTGTGATTCTGGCAAAATCTTGCAAGATAACCATCTGGTCTCCACTTGGGCAATTGTGGCCCATATGGTGTTAAAACTTTGACACTGGTCAAATTTTGATTACCGTTTGTCTATAACAGTAGTATAGTGTCCTTAAATTTTCACAAAAATGACAAAGAAAATATATATTTTGAGCATGTCTCATTGCGTTGATGTATTTTTTTTTTGCTAATTATTAATCAATAAATTAGAAATTTGTGCTTTTTTCTGAATTGTCAAAATTTTTGGTTGAAATAGTTTCTTTAAAATAAGATTCTAACAAACTCTGATTGTCAAGTTGGTAAATAATTTTGTGTCATCAGATAAGTGACGGCATACAACAACGGTAGTTCTTAGAAAATCACTTCTACAAGCCCAATTGTTGGTGCTCCGCTTTCACTGTTGCCAAGTTGTAGCTGAGAAGTAAAACAGTCTACCGTTTTGGAGTTTCAATTCAATCTTTTCGTATTATGTAGCAAACGATCAAAATCGACTATAAATCATCATGAAGCAACGTTTAAGTTTTGGCAAACACAGCCACGTATAAATATCGTACGTACCTAGCAACGTAATAACATTGGTACGATAATAGCAACAAGTGAGAGTTTAGACGGCAAAGTCTTTTTGCTCATTTAACTGGTATCAGTCTGTTTTTGATAATTGTGATCAACGCTGGTCACCATTCTATTCGAAACCGTGCAAAAAACCGAAAATTATTAAGTTCAAACGATTCTTACTTGATAGGTTTATTTAATAGGTTTAACGAAATTATGTTATTTGCACTTTTTCCGAGCTTTGTACCTAAATTGGAACGATTTCTATGCGTATTTAAATACTGGATTCTGATTGGCTAAGAAAAATGACGCATTTTGGTATATTTCTCGCTTAGATTTATTTAGTTCCTAACATCCTCCGGCCCAGAAGAAGATGCTGGGAGAATGGGTACTAATTTTACAAGCGGGCGAACGAGCGATCCAGAGGACGTGCGCAATACGGCGGAGCGTGCGACGCTGTCGGAACCGTAACGGAGTTCAGTGATCCGAGCAGTGGGGTAGTAACCCCTCGGGTTGGTTTCTTCAACTACCCAAACCAAATCACCGGTCTTAAGGTGATGGTCGGCAGGCGTCTGCCACTTGGAACGTCGATTCAGCGCCGGAACGTACTCTTTGATCCAACGAGACCAAATAGCGTTAGCGTAGGACTGCGCGCGGGCGTAACGTTTACGGTGATCAAACTCGTCTACGCCAATGATGGAAGGGAGACTACGTGCTTGGTTACCGAGGAGAAAGTGATTAGGTGTTAATGCGCCTAGGTCGGACGGGTCGGCGCTTACGGGCGTTAACGGGCGTGAATTGAGTGCATGTTCGACCAGGCAAAAAGTGGTACTTAAAACCTCATCTGTGAGGCGACGTGTTCCAAGGATTGTGTAAAGTACGCGCTTGAAACTACGTACTAGCCTCTCCCAGATGCCACCTTGGTGTGGCGCACTGGGCGGGTTGAACCTCCACTTGATGCCTTTGTGGGCAAGTTCTTCAGCGATGTTGATGGTGTTCCACTTTTCGATGTTCTCGCGTAGTTCTTTTTCCGCGCCAACAAAGTTAGTGCCATTGTCTGACCAAATAATGGCCGGTGTACCTCGACGTGAGACGAAACGCTCCACTCCCATTACACACGAACTGGCGTCCATGGACGGAACAATTTCAACATGAACGGCACGAGTGGTTAAGCATGTGAAGAGGAAACCCCACCTCTTCTCGGTTGTCCTACGCACAGTAACGTAAAACGGGCCGAAGTAGTCGACCCCAGTGTTTGTGAAGGAGGAGACTGGTATGCGACTCTTTCTACTGGGAGGTCAGCCATGATTGGTTGGATAGTGGCGGCTCGAAATTTTCTGCACGTAAGGCAGTTAGATTTAATGGAACGTAGTGAGGAACGTTATTTAAGGATGGTATAAGGTTCTTGTACTTTAGCCCGCAGGTAGTCAATACCTTGATGATGATGTTTAACGTGGGTGTGCCTAAGGAACATCTTTACAAAGAAATGGCGCGCGTCGGGAACGATAGGGTGTTTTACATCAAAATCAACTTCAACCAACCGTTTGATGCGGCCAGCCGAACGAATTAGACCATTTGGTCCGACGAAGGGTGAAAACGGGGCAATACGGCTACTCCGTTTAACGTGTTTGTTTTCCAGGAGATCTTTCCTTTCGGAAGTAAAAGATTCTCCTTGAACGAGATACTAAAGATGACGCTCTGCTTCGTCAAGCTCAGTGGGATCTATGATGCTACCATCGGCATTACGGTAACATTCGTGTGAGGGTAACAGCCGGAGTACGTATGCTGTTATCCGAAGCAAATTCTGATAAGAACTGTACTTATCAAAGGGAATTAAATGCGGGGGTGGTTCCTTAGTTGACTTGGTTACGGATGCGGCCAATGATGTATTGGTTTCGTCAGTTTCCTTAGTTACTATACCAAGTTTGATGTTTTTAACTACTTCGATGCTTGGTTCGAACGGGAATTCCTTGGTTCTTAAGAAATCTGGACCCCTCACCCAGCTACTTGATTGCAAAACCTCAGCGGACATACCACGAGTACCGGCATCTGCTGGATTATCGTTTGAGGCGACGTGGTTCCATTCGTCAACGCTAGTGTGTTCTAAAATCTCGCATACGCGGTTTGCAACAAATATTGGCTGCTTGCTTGTGGAGTTGAGCCACTGCAAGACAGTAGTGCTGTCAGTCCACATATAAACTTTGTTGACATGCACAGTAAGGGCTCGACAGATATCTTGTTTCAACCGAGCGGCCAGTAAAGCAGCTTGCAGCTCTAGCTTTGGAATTGTCATCACCTTCATAGGTGCTACGCGAGCTTTACCCAGGACAAATGCAAGCTCTGTTTTTGGCCCACTAGAAGTGTTTACTTGGGCTCGGAGGAATGCAACAGCGCTGAAGACCTCTTGGGAACTATCGCCAAACATGTGTAGTTCCAGGTGTTTAAAGTTTCCCGAAAAGTAGCTCCTTGGTATAGTGATTTCTGCAAGCTTGGGTAGTTCTACACTCCATTCGAGGAACCTTTCAACAGTGTCTTTTGGTAATTCTTCATCCCAGTGCTGCCCGCTGACACGCCAGATGTCCTTTAGTAACAATCGGGCACCAACAGTAAATGGTGCCACTAGGCCGATGGGATCAAACACCTTAGACACTAGTCTCAATACCAAGCGTTGTGTTAAAGACTTAGTTACAGTACTGGAGGTACCCCGACTCACAACTAGAGTATCATTGTTGTGATCCCATTTCAACCCAAGCACGTGCGAAGAATCCTCCTTAGATGAGGCAATTACTTTTGGTTCGGTAGACTGAGTTGACCCATCAATTTGATCAGCCAAATTTGGTACATTGCTTACAAACTTAGTAAGCTTGAACCCACCTAGATGGAGAAGTTGCACCAACTCCTTCGATCTTTGGAGAGCCCTCTCAGGTGACTCCACCGAATCCAAGTAATCGTCCATGTAGAAGTTTTCTAGGACGGCTTTGGTTGCTTCCGGGTACTGAATAACATTGTCTCTGGCCGTGCGTTGCAGTGCATAGTTAGCGCATGTGGGCGAGTCTTTAGCCCCGAATATATGGCGCGTGTATTGATACACTACAACATTTGTTGTCGGGTTCTCCCGCCACAAAAAACGCAGTGATGGCTGGTCACACTCAGGGACACCCACTTGGAGGAACATACCCTCAATATCTGCGGACACGGCGAATTGATGCTGACGGAACCTAAGTAGTGCGTGGATTAGGTTTTGGAGCAGGTCGGGGCCAGTGCGCAAAGATTTATTCAAAGAAGTACCGTGGAACTTTGCTGCACCATTTAATGCCCTACGCACTTTCCCCGGTTTGTTCGGATTGATTACGGGATGATTTGGTAGGTACCACTCTTTATTCGACCGCTGCTCAACCTTGTGAGCAACAGGGACTGTAAT
Source organism: Convolutriloba macropyga (assembly GCF_964194025.1). NCBI lineage: Eukaryota > Metazoa > Xenacoelomorpha > Acoela > Convolutidae > Convolutriloba > Convolutriloba macropyga. Next base: position 2,977,506 of record NC_134478.1, on the reverse strand, counting down.
CAAGTAACCTTTTTCCAAGTCTTCACGGATGGTACTAGCATAATTTTTTTTCAATGATGTATCTTTCGAGAGCCGCTTTTCGAGAGACTTGAGTTGTACCAGTGATGAAAAGTAGTTATTCGGGAGTTGGATGTTGTCATCAGCCCATAACATACCGACATCGTATCTTTGGCCGTTATGGAAGGTTGTTGTTTCAAGTATTTCCTGCGCGCAAGCATCCGCTGCGGATCGTGGGTCAACTTGCTTTAACGCGCCGTACGATTCCATATCATACCAAGATTTAACCTGACAAGCTAATTCAAAATCCTGTTCAATACTGGCTTTGAAACACACCGAGACTAAACTTGAACTTGAGGGGAGTGGGCCACTTAAAACCCAACCTATGGGTAAGCGGACGGTGAACGGTGAGCACTTTTCGTCGGCTGAAAAATACTCTAACGGGCGGATGGCATGGTAGACACCCTGTCCAAGTATCGTCTCAATTTCTCCATAGCTATATCTTACTGGATCTAGAACTGCCAAATGTGGGTAAGTTTCTTGCATGGACTTGACGTCAATGATGTCGGAACCTACGTTTAATGTTTCCCTCACGTAGGGACGCACAGTGAATGCTTCGAAGTCTTGGTCTTTATGAGGTGTCACAGTCAATTGAACCACCTTTGTGTCTGTGAGTTCTTCCGTGTTTATACCCTTGACGGTCAGTTTTAATGCGGTACCCTGCAAACCGAGTCTAGCTGCGAGACTATCGGACACCCAAGAGTTACTGCAAGCGGTATCGCATAAAACCAACGCCGTAGTACTAGTACCAGAAGGATTAGTAACTTTCAGTTCGGTGACCTGAAGGAGGCCTTTGACATCCGTCACGGAAGACAAAGTGATTGTTTTGCTTGGTTGCTGTTGACCAGTAGATGGCCTACTTGTACATGCGTTCGACTTCGAAGTATCGATGTTGTTGTTTGTTGAGGGTTTAGCTGGAAAAACCCTTTCAGCTCCATGAAGTAAGGTGTTATGAGAGCTGTTGCAACCATCTTTCCTACATTTACGGGGACTTGGGCATTGCCTAAACATGTGTTTATCACGCAAACAAGAGAAACAGAGCTTTGCCTCAGCCACGACCTTGGCTCTCTGTGTGGGGGTCTTTTCCTTAAAGACACGGCATTCCCACAACCGGTGGCTGCCTTTGCATACAATGCAACTAGAGATTGATGTTGCCGGAGATCTCTGTTGCGGCTTAGAGTTACTCTTCTGTTGCGTATTTGCAGCAAATGCCTTTGAAGCAACTTTTGAGCTTGTTACTGAGTTGTTGGTATCCTCAGTCCTTGCTTTAGTTGAGGTATTCTTCATTAAACCGTGCGCTTCGGCCTTCTCTTTCAACCAATCGTTAAAATCGAGAAGGTTAGGTTTCACCCAATGCTTTTTGACCGTGAAGAGTGACCATGACTCCTTCATGTTGGGTGGTAGCTTCTGTACGGCAGTGTTGAGAGGCGCAGCACTCTTTAAATCCGAATCAAATGACAGCGATTTAAATACCCCGACAAGACTTGAAATGCATCCCGAGTAGTTAATGATGTTATCGCTATTATGCATCTTCAGTGGTGGAAAGCTGTTGAGTTTGTCCAAATGTGCACTTTCAACCGCCTGTGGTTGGCCAAATTTACGTTCTAAGGTCCTCAGTGCGTCTTTGTACATTGCGCCGCAGTAGGCGAACTCAGCTATAGCTGTTTTAGCTTTACCTGTTACGAGGGTCTTAAGGTATGTCAATTTTACATCATCAGTTAAGGACTGAGAGTCAATTGCGCTTTTAAACTGACCATACCATTCATGCCACTGTAGAGGATCCTCATTGTATTGGGACAACTTCCATTCGGGTAGTGGGTCATTCCTCTTGCTAGATAAAGCGTCAGTGAATGCCTTAATCAAGCTTGCATTTTCAGATACTGGCGCTGGAGGCGTGGGATACGGTGGGCCACCCCAACACAATGGTATCGGAGCAGTATGCCCGTATGTTGGATGTATAACCGGCGTGACGAAAGGTGGCGCGATGTTACTAGTTGTACTAAAGGGGTTAACAGGGATGCTACAGTTAGCTGCGTAGCTGCTATTTGGATTATGTTGTGCACTCATTTGCAAGATGGGATGGCTGATGGTGGGGTTAGCTGTGCTTGGGGGTAGGTTAGATTGAACGTTGTTATAGACGGTTGCATTATTTTTCGCCTGGTTTACGTTTGGGAGAATATTTTGAGGAAAACGCCACAAATTATAATCGGATTACGGTTAAGGGGAAGTTTGGGTGCGGTAGGGCAAGGTAACAGGCGGGCTTGAGGTGAATGGACAATGTTTTGTTGTGGAATGTTGGGGACGGATAAGTATGTTGCTGTGCTCGCTGGAGGGGGCGACGGAATCACGGGAGAATGAGGAATAAATAGATGTTGAGATGGGAACACGGGAGGCGGGTTCACGAGTGGGTTTAGAGGTGGAGGGATATTATGCGGGGAATGGGCAATAGGGACTTGTGTTTGGGGTGGAATTACTTTGAGATGGATTCAGTAGTTGCGGAACATGATGCATCGACATGTGTAATTGACCAGGCACACTGGAGCTTTTCGGACCCAAGAACTTTACTTGTGGGTTTGTTGAAACATTAGGTACAAAAATGGAATTAGTTGGTGCCATAACGGGTGTCGGTGGCCGGGGAGGTTGCATAGGTGGTTGAGGTGGTGGGAGTGCGACATTTTGTACGTCGACTGGTACTTGGTTCACTTCACCACTGCCTGAGGGACTATGTGCCCTTTGATCAATGAGTGATTGCTGCAGTTGAGCCTGGAGATATTCCCGATACAAAGCTTCCTGCTGGGCAACAGAAACTGCAACTCCTGGCCGTGTGTACTGAGAAAGCATTTCAAGATGATGTAAGTTATCGGCAACATTACTTGGGTTTTCTGGAGGATTACTAGGGGAAGTATCTTTAACAGGAGGGTCGGCGGTTGCTGAACCAGGACGAGAAAAGTTTAACTCACTTGAATTACCTGCTGGAAACGAATTTACCCAATCCTGAACAAGTCCCTGACTTCTATCTGATCCCCTATCTTTAAACAAATTCACTTCACTTGAGTGGTGACTAAACAATGAATGATTATCCATTAAATCAGCCTCATCCAATTTAGCTGCTGCAACACGCTGGCGGTTGTCTTCCTCCAATTCCTGAAGTGCCATCTTTTCCCTTTGTATTCAAGCTCCTTTTTTCTCATGGCAATTTCGTGTTTTTGTTTAGCGAGGCGCATGGCAGCTTGTTCTTGTTTCTCGGCCGCTTCGCATTTTAGTTTTGCCATGAGAAATTCATGTTTACGCTGGCTAGACATTGATGATGTTGTTCGGCGTGAACTTCTCTTAGATTGGCCTTGAGGATTAACGCCTTCACATACGGTGTCTCGGTCAGCAACTGAGTCAATATAGCTTCTAGCCGCAAGCAAGAACTTATCATTGTTCTTGGTTTTATCATCCAACCATTGCTCAAGGAGAGGGTAAATTGAATCTGGGTTCTCCGCTTTACTGGCTAAGTCAAATAGTTCTTCATTCTTCTGCACTAGTTTACTGAAAACATCCTTCAACTTAGAAACCAAGCGTTCAACTTTAACCTTCCTGTCTTGACGATTTATGGCATCTGTGATGTCCTTATGGATGTTACATAAGTCAGATTCTAGATTAGATCTTGCATTAAAGAGCTTTTTCAATTTTTCTTGATGTTCGGCCATGATTTTGAAATGGCTAATTTATCAATGTAGAGTAACTTTCAACCAAACACGTGGAATGAGGGTTATACCGAACCCAAATGACCACGACTTGATAATCAAGACGTCGAAGAGCAGAAAAGAAGTTACCGAGTAATGAATTACTTGGGGAAAGTGAGTAAGAAATTATAGATTGCGTCTAACGTGCTTGAAAGCAACGTGAGACTAAACAGGAACACAGGCAACCGGGGGAAGAGGACTGGGTGGACGAAGCACGACGAAACGGGAAACGAAGCGGACGGGGCGGGAAGGACGGGCGAACGGCGCGCAACGCAACAGAGAACGGAACGGAACTGGCGAAAACGCAGGTAGTAAACGGGCGACGCAACGGACGGGACGGAAACGCTGAACGAGCGACGCACGAAGAAACGAGACGGGCAGAACGGAGGCGTTGAGCGAGTAGCGCGCAACGAAACGGAAATGCGGGTCGGAACGGGCGGGAGACGATTACGCAGCGAGCGGGGAGGTCGAGAACCACTATGCTAGCAGACCACAGCAACAAACTTAACCAAACAAAAACTAGCCGTAACTCCAGAACAAACTTAAGTCACACCCTAGGGAGAAGGAGAGATGCTACTGCAAGAGACGAACTAGCACAAGTCAATATGAGGCTTAACATATGAAAATAACAAACTAAATTACGGCAAATGGCAGTATACTAAAAGGGTGAAAAGAGCAAGAAAATTACTAGCCGTAACTCCAGAACAAACTTAAGTCACACCCTGGCAATAATCAAACCTAAACAACCGATCAGCATACCAACAATATTAAACAAAGTACAGCAAATGTTAAGTAATATGCAGTGCTTTTGTAGTCAATGAAAGCTGGAAAAGTTAAGAAACAATCTAGCCGTAACTCCAGAATAAACTTAAGTCAAACCCTAGAAGGCAAAAACCTAAACCAACTAACAATCATACAGTTACACGCAAACATACAGCAGCAAAAATCAATATAATACAACAGGGGTGCTAGTAAATTAGTAAATTGGAGAGGTCCAGAAACCAACTAGCCGTAACTCTAGAACAAACTTAAGTCAGACCCTAGAAAGCAACAAGACCAAAGCAACTAACCAGCATACTAGCTTAATCACCATACTGCAACAAAAACAACAACATACTTCATCACATATAACATACTACATCGAAAATGGGAAAAGTAGCGAAGAAAACGAAAAGCGGAGTTTTGGGAGAGCGACGTTATTGAAAAAAAAGCGGAAAACGGAGAATTGTAAAGTTAAAGAACGAAAAGAACTCGGACAAAAAACGGTACATGAACGAGCGACGAAAAAATTATAGGAATTTGATAATTTTTTCTAGGCCGGAGGTTGTGAAAAGTGAAAATTTTAACAACTTTTTCTGTTTAATGAGTTTCACTCAATTAACGAACCTATTTGTTGAGAAAATGATTTTTTGACAAATTTGTCAAAACTTTATGCATTTGTCCAATTTTTCTCAAATTTTGGTCAATTTTTTGCAAATTCTTGTTTACGGAACGGTAATCCAGTAAACTGGACGGTTTTAAGCTCGAAAGTACGATTTATCAATATTCGGTATTGATTTTCTAAATTTTTTTGATTTGCCTCAATATTGACCAAAGATTTTCAAAATTGAACAATTTAGCATTATGTGCTCACATTTTTTTTCTCATATTTTGTCTGAATTTCCCAACTTTCAGCCAAAAATTTTCAAAATCGATGTTTTTTTTCTCTTAAAATGTTTCTCATCTCCCTTCTCCGAAAAGGATTGTATTTCGCTGAGACTTGTCAAGATACTACTACTTGCTTTTCTTTACAATCTGGCGGAAAAAGATTTGTAGGATTTTAAGTCTAAGTATATATAAAGGTTTCTCAGCTCCCTTTCCTAAAAAATATTCTATTTCGCTGAGACTTGTCAAGATAGTACTACTTGCTTTTCTTTACAATCTGGCGGAAAAAGATATGTGATTTTTCAGAGGCTTTGCTCTAACTCTGAGCCTCAGGGTCTTTAAACTCAACTGTGAGGGTTATTGGTGACCGATTATCCATAAATTAAGCCAATACCGTTAGAGATCTTGTTAACGCACTATATCTCTAAATATTTATCAAATTTTCCGTTAGGGGTTGGGTTTCTTTTTTGCCGTCTGAATTCACATTAATTTACTGCAGAATTGAAACTAACAAACGTTTCATTTTTGTTCACCGAACTCTGCTGTACCTGACCTAGCTCTCTGGTCCAATGTAGGTATCATGGCCTCTGCTCATTCTCCGTGTTCTCTTTGGGCGATTTCGCTCTATCCTCGTTGCTCGATATCAGCACCCAATCTCCAGCTGCCAGCTTCTGTTGTTCCTCTCCTGATGCAGGCAACACTCCCCCACTGCGCCCCTGAGAAGTCAATTCTGCCACTGTCTCTCTCGGTGTGTTGGCGGCGCTCAATCGGTGAAATGAGGAAAGATAAAATAATGAGGGACAACTTCGCTCGCTTCAGAACTGCTGGGATGAAAGTGCGCTTGTTTCAAATGGGATACGAGACCACAACGTCATTGTCTTGCACTCACTTTTCAACAATAAATCTCGACATCGTGTCGATAACTTTGACTAGTAATTCGCTTTCGCTCTATAGACAGTAAGGAGATTAGCCGGTGTAGCCGCAGTTCGCTGTAGTATCACTCTGTAGGTTGATTAACACACACAAACTTTGCTACGGTTTACAAATTGAACGGAAATCTTTGCACAAATGTTTAATAGAAAGTGTTCGTAAATCGGGAGCGGTACCAAAATGTAGCTGAGAAGTAAAACAGTCTACCGTTTTGGAGTTTCAATTCAATCTTTTCGTATTATGTAGCAAACGATCAAAATCGACTATAAATCATCATGAAGCAACGCTTAAGTTTTGGCGATCACAGCCAAGTATAAGTATCGTACGTACCTAGCAACGTAATAACATTGGTACGATAATAGCAACAGGTGAGAGTTTAGACGGCAAAGTCTTCTTGCTCATTTAACTGGTATCAGTCTGTTTTTGATAATTGTGATCAACGCTGGTCACCATTCTATTCGAAACCGTGCAAAAAACCGAAAATTATTAAGTTCAAACGATTCTTACTTGATAGGTTTATTTAATAGGTTTAACAAAATTATTTTATTTGCACTTTTTCCGAGCTTTGTACCTAAATTGGAACGATTTCTATGCGTATTTAAATACTGGATTCTGATTGGCTAAGAAAAATAACGCATTTTGGTATATTTCTCGCTTAGATTTATTTAGTTCCTAACACAAGTTGAAGCGTTTCTCCGCAAAACTTTATGTTTTATCTTTCATTTGAATAAGAGTATGAACGGCAGAAACTCATGATCACGTGAAAAAGGAAAACATCAGCAGAAACGCACAGCTGAGTATCAAAATCATGCTGAGCAATGTATGGTAATGAAGCAAAATTTAAGAAATAACTTGCTCAAAGATGAAACCATGGTTGAGTTAAACATTTAGACCAAACTGTCAGAAAAATTGCGTTGAACTATTTTTAACCAAAAATTAACGAATATGAATATATTTGTTTGCTTTCTGTGCATTTATCGAATAACCCAGTATTCTTTGAGTAAAACATCGATGCACTGAAATTTATGGATTAATTTCTGTGGGGATTACTTAAGTCGAAGTGTCAGTGCCGTTTCAGCACATTATATGCACATATGCGCTGAAATGTGCTAACATGCGTTGAAATGTGCTGAAATGGGCTAACATGCGTTGCGATGCGCTGAAAGGGCCCAAAATATTCAAAATTCAGCTCAAAATCCCTAAATAGTACAGGGATTTTGAGCTGAATTTTTGAGCTCAAAATCCCTCGAAGTGTCAGTGCCGTTTCAGCACATTATATGCACATATGCGCTGAAATGTGCTAACATGCGTTGAAATGTGCTGAAATGGGCTAACATGCGTTGCGATGCGCTGAAAGGGCCCAAAATATTCAAAATTCAGCTCAAAATCCCTAAATAGTACACTGATATGCGCTAAAACTGTGTACGAAATGTACTGAAATTTTATCGCAATTGAGAGCCTATCAGCGCATTTCGTAAAAAAAAGTTTCGAAATATAAAATCAAATTAAGTGTAAAATGTGCAGAATATCTTTGACCGAGTTGGATACGAGATTGCAACGACACTTGGGGGCGAAGTTCAAGACTGAGACAACGCTAGGATAGCATGGAAAAATTTAGATGAATGTATTGAAACCTTCTGAACTGTTATGAAAATGTATCGTATTTCTTACACAATTTTCAAAATAATGGGTAGATTTGAATCGACTCGGGTAGAGTTGAAAATTTTTTCTCCCTTTGTACGAATTGAACCAGGACGTTATGTTCTTTTTGTTCTTGACCTTGTCCGTTTTATTGAGAAACTATTATCGTACTTTTCTGTTGATAACTGCGGATGACCCAGTACAATACCACACACGATTTCAAATTGCTTGTGATATTGTACTGGGTCATCCGCAGTTATCAACGGAAAAGTTTAACACGCATTAACAATTTAAAACCATATAATTGGCAGTAAAGAGTTCACATTGGTGGTATTTTACATAGGAAAAGTTTCCTTTTCCTATTGGTAAGATTTAGCAAATAGATTTCAATCCCTTGGTCATCCAAAAAAAGAGTTTTATTTTTGAAATGCTTTGAAGGGCTTGAACACCCCACCCCCCCCCCCCCCCCGACAAACCTTTGTGGTATAAGTGAGGTAATTACGGGTCGGAGTATATACGATGAATGCTTGCTAAGCTTGGGAGGGGGGGGGGGGGGTTTAAAGGGAACGACCGTAAATAATATTCTTCAATAAATAGCAATGAAAAACATACCATTTCGCCTCATATAATCCGCCACCGCTAATTTCGCCTCTTGTGAAATCATGAGAACATCAAAGGTCATTTGGTCTCTTCCCGTCAACACATTGAACGAACACTTGGCCGAATCTTGGTACACATAGGCTAAAGGTCGAACAAAGAACCTGTCAACTTTGGCGTGTTTCCACACTGTTAAATGACCTTCACCGAACGGAATACTGTCGTAGCTTTCTGGTGCCAGTTCAAGGTCAAAGTAACCACCTTTTGTTATCGAATTTTGGGCACTTTTCTGCTCACTGGGTTTCTGTTTTGGGAACTTTTTCTTCCTCGAACCCCCCCCCCCCCTTCAGGTATATTATTGGCCTGCACAATTGATATTTTACTTTTTATAGAAATAAAAAGTATAGTTTATAATAGCTATCCCAAACACGAATTAGTTTGTTCACAACAAATTTCACCTAAAAAAAGGGGGTGGAGGAGGAGAAAACAATTCCCTCTTTCGCGTCCGTCAGAATATTTTTGTCTTCTTGTAATATTGACTTTTGAGATTGATCAGTACTTTCAAGTTGTTCGTCTTCATATTTGAGAAATCTTTTGTCAATCTTCTCTTCATTTCGAATATCTTTCGATAATGCTGCTTCATTCCATGGCAAGAGTAAGGAAGCAGTGAATATCAAAAGCAAAGCCATGATTGGAATTGAATGACTGCAGACAAGGAACTGTTTCGTTTCCACTGTAGAATATGACCGTCTATAATTGAGAATTAGGATCCCCCCCCCAGTTTTGTGATCATATAACTCATAGGCCCCCAAAATTATACCGTAATGTGGGCTATGATTTCGTGATTGGGGGGGGGGGGGGGTATAATTGAAGACCAGAGAATTTTACGCCAATATAATGGTATATGCATATATATTATAATTAGGAGCAATAATCAATGTAGCATAATATCAATGCATTCGTTTGGTCCTATCGACCTATGGTAACAAACACTTTGTTTGCTGAAAATGAAACAGTTGCCATACCTTTCTGAGAAAGCAGCACACTCTTTTTTGGATTCTAGAAACTGCAGGTCACTTCTTTGTCTCTTACAGTTCAAGGGCCAAAAAATTGCGTAAGTGAGGCCGATACGTATTAGATCTCAAAACACTTGGAGGTCTTAAGTGAGAAGAGAAAATTATACAGAATGAAGATCGGGCAAATGGGATCAAATTTTTGACTGCACGTGTACAATCAATGTTACTTGACTTTACAAGACTCATAGTGATATTTAACACCAACAAAATTTTTCTATTTTCGTTTATTCTGTATTTATTGTGTATGTTGTGTTAATAATTTGAACCAATTTTTCTTCAAAAATGCAACTGGTTTTATCATTTGTAATCAAAAATACAATGAGTCTAAGGTTATCTGTGCAGAAATATTGCAACGCTTATGAAATACTCATAAATTTTCTCCAAATAAATAATTGTTTTTTCTTATCGTCACGGCTTGAATGGTTTGTGACAACTATGGCTTCTATTATCGCAAAACGTTTTAAATGCAAAATAAAAGCAACCATAATTTTTTGTTAATTGTGCTAATGAAAACAATTCAATCATTCAGGGTGTCTAGGAAACAATTTCGATGACTTTTACAAAACCATGCAACACAATATGATATATTTTCAGTTTACAATTTCTTGTCCTTTTATTTCAAAACCATTTAAACAAAATTACTTTCAACAAACCACATTTTTTTCAAATATTTACAATCATTTCAAATATCCGATAAAATAATACTTCAAAAAGTAATGGATTGAAATGAGAGAAATACAGTTTTTGTAATTAATCAAACTCAAGTTTTCTTCAAATACGTTAAATTCTAAACATTCCGAAACCTGAAAAAAATGTGTTTTTGAGTTGTTAAGGACCTAGCTAACGAAAACCAAAACTCCGAAGAGGTGGAAGATGTTTTTATTTGGTCTATTCACTTTTATATTGACAATATATCATAAGCTGATAACCTTTTGTTCCTTGATTAGAGTTTTAAACTATACATTTTATTAACGAATGTTAATTTCACTGAAAAATTATTGACTAAAAATTTCACATTCATTTATGCTTAAGAAAATTGAAAAAATCTGTTCTTGTTGTTTTTTTTTAAGATCCTGTCAAAAACAAGTCCACGAGAAACCAGATGAAGCCTTATTTTTCTTTTTTTTACTTGACATTTGGAGGAAATAAAGAATGGATGGATCAATACATTTCTTGACGGATTAGATAACTCTTTTAGTATCAATCGTATCAAGCAGCAATTGAAACAGTCTTAAAAAGTTATCCTATTGTCTGAATATCTCCTTCGTTTTTTTGTATGTGTGTGTTAGTTTTTTAAACAGTGATTTTAAGATGCACACAACCATCAATTTTTCATACAAAACTCCATAAATTTTCAGTTTGCACTTTGAATTAGTCTGTTGGAGAAACCATTTACAATTGTGGCCCTTGTCGTTTTTTCAAATACGCTTCATTCACAACTGGCTGATCGTATACTCAAATTGAATGTTTAAAAATGAAGCCAAATCACATAGGTTCATGTTAACCAAAGTTTCCATGATTTCAAGCATTAAGCGCGGTGGCTCCCCTTGACGATGGCGGTGATGTTTTTGTGTGTTTTGCAAAGATATTTAAAACTAAAGAAATATGACATAAATGCGAAAATCCAAAAAAAACTTGAGTCATTTTATTAGAACTACTTCTTAACATTCTGTCAAAAACAGCAGAAAAATAAGTGAACAAGTCCTCCAGGAGGTTGAAAATATTTTAAATTTACATTAAGTAGAGAATCAAAGACTATGAATATCTATCCAGACAAGAGAGATAAGAAGGAGACAAAGATTGTCTGCTCAAAAAAGCAACCTTCTATAATTGTTTTCATGACGGTTTTTATAAAGTGTGACGTCTATTCTCACGTTTTAGAAGGCTATAAAAACATTTTACTTGCATCACTTGTTTTAAGTCAGGTTATGAAAAAACCACTACAATTTCTGGGCAGTCATGAGTTACATTCAATAAAAGTTTTGAAAAAATCTAGAGCTGAAAAATACTTAACCCGACATAAATAAGAATTCTTCTCATCTTTATTTCAAACTCATTTGAGGATCATTACTTGCACTAAACCAACGTTTTGGAGTGGTTAATGTTTTCAAAAAAAAAACAATTTTTCATTAAGTCAGAATTGGTCTAGATGAGGTCCGTTTTTGGTCTCCCGTAACAAATTAAACCTTTAATGAGTTGTCGACTGAAAACTTCACATTCATTTATGCTTAAGATTATTGAAAAAATCGGTTCTTGTTTTTTTGAGATCTTGAAGAAAATAGAAGATGTCCACAAGAAAATCGGAAGTTTTTCAGATGAAGTCTTTTTTTTCTTTTTTTTACTTGAAGTTCGGAGGATATAATAAATGAATTGATCAATACTTTCCTTGACGGATTAGATCACTGTTTTGGTATTAATCGTATCAAGCAGCATTTAAAATAGTGTTAAAATGTTATCTCATTATCTGAACTTCTCATCCATCTTTTCTCTGTATATGTGTGTTAGTTTATTAAATAATGACTATATGATAAGCCCAACCAACAATTTTTTATACAAAACTGCATAAATTTTCAATCTGCTATTTAATTAGTCTGTTGCAAAAACCACTTTACTATTTTAGCTCTTGACATAATTTCAAATACGGTTCATTCACAACTGGAAGTTTAAAAAAGAAACCAAGTTACATATGTTTATATTAACTGAAAAATAAGCTAAGATAAAATCAAGCATTGAGCGCGGTGGCTATTTTTGACAGTGATGTCTTTGTGTGTTATGCAAAGATTATTAAAACTGAAGAAAAATGACATAAACACGAGAAAAATGACATAAATACTAGAAAAAAATTGAGTAGTTTTATTAAAACTATTTTAAAAGATTCTGTCGAAGACAGCAGAAAATTGAGCGAACACGTCTTCCTTGGAGGCCAACTTTAGAATAAAAAATAATTTGTTTTTACCGACAATAGCAGGTTTCCCAAAATGTCCTGAAATTGAAACATTTTATAAAGCAAACCATCCGAACGACAAAAAGTTAAAGTCATGCTTTAGAAGTCAAGGGAAACCTAGATCATTTTAGTTAGGCTAAGCTAGATCATCAATTGCAAAGTAAAGAAAACATTTTTGTAAAAGCAGAGAGAGAAGATCTTGAAAAGAATTGAAAGTAGGACAATTGATTTTGTTGAAATAAAACAAAAATTAACCAATTGTTAAAATACCATCTAAACAAACTTAAATTTTTAATCAGTAATCAGCATTCTGGTATTTCATAAATAAATTACGAATATGAATAAAAACTACGCGTGTTTTGCCATGTTTCGATGTGTTGTTTGAGGAAAATTTTGGTAGAAACTGAAATACTTCTTTCAAAAATATCAGCACACCATATTGCTCAGATTCGTCTGAGGAAAAAATGAATACATATGATTTGTATGAAGATAGTGTTCAGCTTGAAGATATTCTTTAAGATAGCGAATGGAAGGACGGTTATTACATTGACAAAAAGGTTCAAAATTCCATCGGATGTTCAACGACAGACCACCAAAACGTGCAAAACAAATCTGCATATGGAGGACCGCCTTTTCCTCTATACATCAAAAATCTGCCGTTTTATTCCAAACAGATCACAATCACGACTGAATAAGAACCTTGAAGTTTTTATATACACTTTCGCACCTGGGTCTGTGGTGACAGAAGAGTCACTTTCGCCTCAACAATTAAGGAGTCTGTGAAACAAGAAGTTGTTCTTCGCAATTGTGAAATCGGAAAGTTCGGTTGGGTGAAAAAGAGAAATTCGTCAACTCATTGAAAGGCGATAACCATGAGCTAGGGAAAAGATTGGAAAATGTAAGATATACAAGCAGATCAAAGATATGAGCCGCAAAAACAAAGTAGAAAAAAAGATGAAACACGAAACACGTGATAATCGGAGTGCAGTTTCTTAAAATCTAATTTAGAACGCGCGATTTGAGCGAGTATTCTAATAGAAACCAGCCGAAACCGCGTCGAAAAAGTGAACACTAGAAAAAAACACCAACTCCAAACACGGCTCCAAAATGCATGTGCCCAATCAACTTCTGCTACGATTATTTCATCGACCCATCGCTTCGTGAGCTTTGAGATTGAGCGTCTGAACGAATAAGGAAACTCAATTTATGGATTTGCTACGTTACCATCAACTACGTCAAATAAATCTAAATAGCGAAACGTCAACTACGTCAAATAAATCTAAATAAATCCTGCACGGCCTAAAAAATGTAACCAAGAAACAAGTGACATTCAAACTAACAACTTACAAACTAGGTGATACAAACTCTTGTCAATACAGTAAAGCTAATGCGCACAGATTAAATACAGGTAGTATTTTTACCAGTCCTCCGTATGAGCATCACATCCGATAGTTAAGAGACTTAAGTCCTCATAACTCTCTACCTTAGAATGAAGAAAAATTGTCCAACTTGAAGGATGGAACTAAAATTACTTTCTTATAAAAAGTTTGAAAACTGTCATAAATTACGATATTATCACTAGCTTTTCGTAACCAATAGGTTTCTTGTATGTATTATACAACCATTGACTAATTTTGAAATTGTTTAAATTTTTTACTGTTGGAGTTTTGTCATTGAGTCATTACAAAGTTTGTTGGCATCTTGGCAAATGTTATAGATGGATCGTCTCTTTTTACTATTTGATTATGTAAATATAGCATCTCTGCAGTATCAATACTGTCCCCCTCGCTCCCCTTCGACGTCAAAAAAGCAGGGAAAATCATGCACGCACTGCTACCTGAAAAAGTACACTCTAAAAAATTTCCAGGTAAAACTACCTGCAACGTTTGCAGGTGAACAGATTGAAGGTAACATTACCTGCAAAAAATACGTGCAATAAATAAGTGCAATTTGGCTAGGTTACCTTACCTAGAAATTACCTGCAAACTCAAAACAACAATATTATTTTAGATATGTAGATTTGACGTTAAAAATAACATTCAAAAACTCCCATTAAAATATAGGTAATATTTCTCAATAGATGATTAGAATAATACATACTAAGTCCGAGCAGAAAATTAGAGAACTTCAGCAGAACATAAAACGCCCCATCAGCTATATTATCCTTGCAGTCTGTCAATAGAGTATGACATGGTCCTCTTGGCTTTTATTTTTTGCTTGTATGACTACAACTGCTTTATCACATAACAAAGTTTAGGAAATTGATGTAGGAGATTGTCGCCTCAGAATAAGTATTTTCTCTTGCTGTCTTTACAAAGACCACTTTGTGGTCGTCAAATAGACATCATATGCCTTAATAATGGCTGGGTCTTTTTTGCAAACGTTTTTTTTAGCCAACGGTAAGCTTTTGGACTAATTTAAAGACCGTCAGACCTATCCAACTACATGCAAAAAATTTTAGGGTAATTCTCCCTGCAAACTTTTGATGCAATTTCCAGTTAAAATAACCTAGAATTTTTTGCAGTTAAATTTCTGCGTAAAATTGCCTGCAACGTACACAGAATGAGCAGGTATGCAGGTACTTTCACCAAAAAATTTCCCTGAAAAAAAAAATTACTAGTTAATTCTAACTGCAGTTTTTTCATGCAATTTGTAGGTAGAACCACCTAGAAAAGTATTTTGCAGTTGAAATTTTAGGTGAGTAGCACTGCAATTTTTAGGTACATTGCAGGCAAATTCACCTAGAACTGCAGGTAGTTGAGATTGCTTGGAGGTACTTTCTAGGTAAGTTGTATAAAAGAACAATTCACTCGCAAAATTGAGGTAGAGTTACCTGAAATTTATAATCAATTTACCTGGAAATTTTTGCAAGGTGGGATTAACAATTCGATTCATTTAACACAAGTAGTTATCATTGTATCATAATAATTTCAGCATAAAGCACATTGTCTTTGTTTTTGAACAATAAAGAATGAATTTGAGATTTTGACATTCTCAGGTTATAGAGAGATGAGGTCAGAATTCACCTCAACCGGATCTGTTTCCGCGTTTTTTGATCGTCTGCTTTTGATAACATCAACAATCTCTTCCACATTGACAGTAATCCAGCGAAACTACAAAAACAATAACAAAAATAGACAAACGCTATTAACTAATTCATCCCTAGTCTAGACTTGGAATTTATGAAAAGACCTAATAATTCAGGATGTGGGGGGTAAATTTTGAAATACAATAAATGGTCGAGGACTGTTGCCAAAATCGATGCTAATTCTTATCATAGGTCCAGCCAAATTCTTTTCATAGACAAAACTGAGTCAAACTAAAAATTTCCGCCAACAACTGGGTTCGATCTCGTTACCTTCATCAACCTAACCCAATGGTTAAATGATTCCTTTGCTTTTCCTTAATTTCTTAGGAAAATAAAACAAGACATTGCTACGAGTACATTCCGTAAAGTCGAATACATTTTTTATTGTCTATGTTGTCTAGTCGAACTTCAAGAGACGTTTTGCTGTCTAGCCAAATTCCAGGACGGTTGTTTTAGATCCAGCCAGAGCCGAGATCATCACGCAAAGTCGAGAGAAATTCTATTTATATCAAAAATCTATCCAGGACAGTCTTTCCATGCCCTATTGCGGTGGGCGACGGTCGTTTTATAAATCCAGATCTAAACAAGGGATATACGAAATCGATGAATTACTTATTTTGAGCCATATTGTTGTGAATTGTAAATACAAAGTTAAAGGCTATTTCTGTAAGTACAAGTCACATTTGACAAAAATGGACTTCACTTAAATCTGTAAGTGAAATTAACTTGCAAAATTGGTATTTCGTCTGATGAAAATTGACAAAACGAATTGGGACGCCTTTGTTCAACTCACAGCTCTCAGACAGTTGTTTTTAACCCTCTAAGGCAAAAACTTGAGCACTTTGCTTTGAAAGACCCGTAAAAACAAAACAAATCAAATGACTGCATTTCTGGAATACTTAATCATTGTATATTTACAAAGTGAAGAGCGTCTGTTAAAAAATCTATTACTCCATCGAATTCCTTGTACATAATATCACACAAAAGTGAATCTGGAAATTGTGCAATTGTGAAATTAGTGAATCTTTTTCAGTATATTGAAGAGATTAGGCTGAAATAGAAACGAGGTCGAAGTAGAAATGTGAATTAGTCACACGAACCAATACACTTGTCTTCTCTTAAAATTTTGATATGAGCACCAATATGATATAAGTTTTTCGTTTAATTGCTACAAAGGGGACTAGAAGATCTTAAGTAATTAGTTGTCACTCATAAAGTAACATTTAAAAAAATAGTCAGCAGGATATAAAAGCGAAACTTTAAGGAATATTTGGAGGTCCTCCATCAAGAGAGATGTATATAACTTGATTTTGAACAAAACCAAACCATATCAACCTTTTTTTCCTTCTTTTAATAACTTACAGTATCTTGTATTTTATTTTTAAAAACAATTCGATTCTCAACAACTTTAGAAAATTTTATTGCTATAAATTTAAGGTAAGATTTCAGCTGCCTTTTTATTTCAGCTTCCCTTAAAGTCATTCCAAATTCTGAATATCCAAACACATTCCTAGAGCTAAACAATTGGATTGAAAAAAATAGGGTCATTACAATTATCTTCAAGTGTTGAATCGACAAACGTACAAAAGAAATAAGTGCTCTCCTAAATAATTTAAAATAATTCAAAAAAATTGCGTAAACCATTTTTTGCAACATTGTTGCATCTCATTATTTATAGAGGTCACGTTAATTACAGCTAATCAAATTTTGATATAATCAATTGGTAATTAATACAGTGAACAGAGCCCTTCCAGGAACTTGTGCGAATTGACACGAACCTTCTGGAAAATCCCAATAGTCCGACAAGAACAACGAGGTTCACACGCAGAAAAAAATCTAGTCTAATTTTAAAAAAGAAGTTTTAATGAACTGTTGAGGAGACTGTTTTTGAAAAACTGCCCTGGTTTAATTGATGAGCATAATAAAATGCTGAAAAGACAAAGTAACGTTTTTTGATGTTGAGTTAAATATTATTGTTTGTTACAAAACAACTTCTTATGCTAATCAGCTCAAAACACGAATAAAAAGAGTAACGACTGATTTTCAAAAAAATACTTACAACCAAACTTTTACTGCACCTCCAACTTGGTCTGAACAAAAATCGACTTTACTGCGGTTAATTAGGGCACAATTGGCCTGATCAGAGCTGGCTTGGGTCAAGCACATCAAACTGAGAGGTAGTATTTTTACCCAGAGAGGAAGAGCAGTTCTGTACAGCAATTTGGATCAACAAAATATGGTTGCCCCAAATCCAATGTTATTTAACCAATTTTTTAAAAACTTACTTATTTTTCTTGCCCTCAGCCTGCGCCTCTCCTATCAAAAAAACAATCTGGAAAAAAATTTTATATTTGTCAAAATATTGCAGAAGTTGAATTTAATAATTCTGAAAACTGTTATGAGCGGTAAAATAAAATAGAGTTTTCAATTTTTTAAGCCCAAAAATCGTGATGTAGTCAAATTATTTGAGCCCTAAGAATACCGTTTTTAACGGTCAGTTTACCAGGGAAAATTTTAAACAAGTTCAAATGATTTTAATTCTGCAGATTCTTTTAGGTCTAATACCAATGTGTTTTTCATTGTAAATAGGGTCTGCTCAATAAAGAAAACTAACGCTCCCGATCTCAAAAAAAATTTAACATTATGAATACTATAATATTGGGTATAAATATTGTTTCTAAAGATAAAAATTTGCATCCTTTTCATAGTAGTAAAGAGTCTACGCTTAAGCAGAGAAATAGCCAGGAACCAAAATCATTAAAAAATCAATAAAAAAATAAGGGTAACATTTATTGGTCTTACTTTTGAAAAAAAGTATATAACTTGATCGTCAACAAAAAAAAACCATGAAGAGCAGAAAAATTAATTCAAAAACATTTTGTGATGTTGAGTAAGATATTGTTGTTTGCTACAAAAAAATCGTTTATACTAAAATACTCAGAACACCGATAAAATGAGTAACGTCTGATTTTCAAAAGAGAAGTAACAACCAAAATGTTACTGCAGCAATATTTTTGAATCTGTAGCTTTGGAACCCACAAGTGAACGCAACTCAATTGGGTCTGGCACCCCCGTACGGACCCGAGGAAACACAATAGCCCTGTGAGAAACTCAAGTTGGTCTAATCAAGATCAATTTCAGTCTGAACGCTCCAGACCAAGCTTGGTCTAACCAGAACTGGCTTGGTCGCGCACCTAAAGCTGTGAGATATTTACCACCCAACTTTTACTTCAAAAGTACTTACAACGCAACTTTTACTGCAGCTCCGAGTTTTCAACTTTGGTTTTTGCAATCTACGACTGATCAATTGAAGTGAGGTACCCCCAGTCGGCAATCCGGGGAAACATAATACACCCTGTCGGAAACTCAACTTGGTCTGAACAAAATCGACTTCACTCCACCTAATTTAGGCACAAGTTGGCCTCATCAGAGCTGGCTTGGGTCAAGCACATCAAACTGAGATGTAATATTCTTTATCCAGAGTGGAACAGCAGTTCTGTATGGCACTTTGGATCAACAAAACATGTTTGCCACAAACTCAGTGCTTTTGACAAATTTCTGTAAAAATTTACTTACAAATCTTGCCATAAACCTGCCCGCTCTCCTAACCCCTCCCATCAAAAAAAAATTAGAACTGAACAAACTTTTTCAAAAAATCAGAATATTGCAAAAATTGAACATAAAAATCCCGACAACTCTTCAGAGCTGTAAAAAACAGCCTTTTTGAATTTTTTAAAAGATAAAAAACTGTGAAAATGTCAAGATAAATGAGTCCTTAAAAATTTAATTTTCTAACGGTCAGTTTGACAGGGAAACCATCAAACAAAGTCAAATGATTCTAGTTCTGCAGATGCTTTTAGATCTATGACCATTGTATTTTTTCTACGTAATTAGAGTCTGTTCAATTAATTTAAGTCTAAAACTCCTAACTTCAAATTCGTGGGTAGTATAAACTTGAATATGAAAAATGTTTCTGAAGCTACAAAATTGCATCTTTTTTAGAGTAGTGAAGAGATTGCGCTAAAACAGAGAAATAGCTAGGAAGCAATTATATTCTGTCTAAAATTCTAATGGATGATATCAGCACCACGTTTTACCTACATTTTGTGGTTAAAAGAGAATAGAGGATCTACAAAGATCTGCAAAATTACACGAGAAAAAAAAGACAAAAAATAACAATAAAATTTTTACGACAACATTTAATGGCATTCCATTTAGAAAAATGTTTATAACTGGCTCTGCAACAGAAAAACCATGACGAGCAGAATAAACCAATCCAAAGATAATTTGTGGTGTTGATTTAGATATCTTTGTTTTGTATCAATAAAACTTTTGTACTGATATACTCAAAACACAGAAAATATGAGCAATGTCTGATTTTCAATAAAAAAAGTTACAACGAAAATGTTATTTCAACAACAATTTTTAATCTGTAGCTTTGGAACCTACGACTAAGAAACTGAATTCGGTCCGCCAACCCAGTGCGCAACCCGAGGAAACATAAAAAAGCCTGTGAGAAACTCAAGTTGGTCTGATCAAAATCGATTTCAGTCTCGATGCTCCTGACCCAGGTCGGTCTAATCAGAACTGGCTTGGTCGCGCACTTAAAGCAGTGAGATTGTATTATTTACATGGAGACTAACAACAGTTCTGTACGGCACTTTGGACCAGCGAAATATGATTTCCGAAATAGCAATGTTCTTTAACAAATTTCCTTCAAAATTTACTTATAAATCTCGTTATCAGCGTGCCCCTCTCCTATTAAAAAACTAAATCTCAAAAAAAAAATTTAAGTCAAAATATTGCAAAGGAGGAAGTTAATAAATCCAAAAACTGTTAACAGCGGTAAAGTACAGCAATTCGAATTTTTTAAGATTAAAAAGCGTGCTATAGTCAAACTGTTTGAGTCCTTAAGATTATCAATTTTTAACCATCAGTTTAACCAGGAACCATCAAACGAGATCAAATCTTTTCAGTTCCGCAGATTTTTTCAGGTCTATGACCAAGGTTTCTTTTCAAAATAACTAGAGTCTGTTCAATCGAAATAATCTAATAGTCCTAATTTCAAAATTATTTTTAAAAATTATAAATGGAATAAACCTGAATACGAAACTAGTTTCTAAAGATACAAGTTTTCATCTTTTTAGAGTGACAAAGACATTATGCTAAAGCAGATAAATAGCCAGGAACCAATGCTCATATTTTGCCGCCTATAATTCTAACATATGATATAAGCACCAAGTCATATCTACATTTTATGGTTACAAAGAGAATAGAAGATCTACAAAGATCTCTAAAATTACACGTGAAAAAAAAAGAGATGACACAAAAACATCAACAACATTTTACGGCAACATTCAATGGTCTTCCATTCAAAGAAGTGTATATAAATGGATCTGCAACAAAAGAACATGACGAGCAGAAAAAACCAATCCAAAAACATTTTGTGGTGTCGATTTAGATATCTTTCTTTTTATCAACAAATTTTTCGTACTGATATGCTCAAATCACAGATAAAATGAGTTGTGTCTTATTTTCAAATAAAAAGTTACAACCAAAATGTTATTTCAACAACAATTCTGAATCTGTAGCTTTGGAATCCACGACTAAGAAACTGAATTCGGTCCGCCAATCCAATGCACAACCTGAGGAAACATAAAAAACCCTGTGAGAAACTCAAGTTGGTCTGATCAAAATCGACTTCAGTCTCGATGCTCCTGACCCAGGTCGGTCTAATCAGAACTGGCTTGGTCGCGCACTTAAAGCAGTGAGATTGTATTATTTACATGGAGACTAACAACAGTTCTGTACGGCACTTTGGACCAGCGAAATATGATGTCCGAAATAGCAATGTTCTTTAACAAAATTCCTTCAAAATTTACTTATAAATCTCGTTATCAGCGTGCCCCTCTCCTATTAAAAAAACTAAATCTCAAAAAAAAAATTAAAGTCAAAATATTGCAAAGGAGGAAGTTAATCTATTCAGAAACCGTTAACAGCGGTAAACTACAGCATTTCGAACTTTCTAAGAACAAAAAGCGTGCTATAGTCAAACTGTTTGAGTCCTTAAGAATATCAATTTTTAACCGTCAGCTTAACCAGCATTCATCAAACGAGATCAAATGTTTTCAGTTCTGCAGATTCGTTCAGGTCGATGACCAATGTATTTTTTCAAAATAACTAGAGTCTGTTCAATCGAAATAATCTAACAGTCCTAGTTTCAAAATTATTTTTAAAAAATATAAATGGAATAAACTCGAAAACGAAAATTGTTTCTAAAGATACAAGTTTTCATTTTTTTAGAGTGGCAAAGACCTTATGCTGAAGCAGAGAAATAGCCAGGAACCATTGCTCAAATTTTGCCGCCTATATTTCTAATGGATGATATAAGCACAAAGTCATATCTAATTTTTATGGTTACAAAGAGAATAGAAGATCTACAAGGATCTCTAAAATTACACGTAAAAAAAGAATTAACAAAAAAACATCAATAACATTTTACGGCAACATTAATTGGTCTTCCATTCAAAGAAGTGTATATAAATGGCTCTGCAACAAAAGAACATGATGAGCAGAAAAAACCAATCCAAAAACATTTTGTGGGGTCGATTTAGATATCTTTGTTTTTATCAACAAATTTTTCGTACTGATATGCTCAAATCACAGATAAAATGAGTAGTGTCTTATTTTCAATAAAAAAGTTACAACCAAAATGTTATTTCAACAACAATTTTGAATCTGTAGCTTTGGAACCCACGACTAAGAAACTGAATTCGGTCCGCAAATCCAGTGCGCAACCCGAGGAAACATAAAAAACCCTGTGAGAAACTCGAATTGGTCTGATCAAAATCGATTTCAGTCTCGATGCTCCTGACCAGGTCGGTCTAATCAAAATTGGCTTGGTCGCGCAACTAAGCAATGAGATAGTATTATTTACATGGAGACTAACAAGAGTTGTGTACGGCACTTTGGACCAGCAAAACATGATTTCCGAAATTTCAATGTTTTTTAACAAATTTCCTTCAAAATTTATCTATAAATCTCGTCATCAGAGTGCCCCTCTCCTATTAAAAAAACTAAGTCTCAAAAAAAATTAAAGTCAAAATATTGCAAAAGAGAAGTTAATAAATTCAAAAACTGTTAACAGCGGTAAAGTACAGCATTTAAGAACAAAAAGCGTGCTATAGTCAAACTGTTCGAGTCCTTAAGAATCTCAATTTTTAACCATCAGCTTAACCAGCATTCATCTAACGAGATCAAATGTTTTCAGTTCTGCAGATTCTTTCAGGTCTATGACCAATGTATTTTTTCAAAATAACTAGAGTCTGTTCAGTCGAAATAATCTAATATTCCTAGTTTCAAAAAATTTTTTTGAAAATTATAAATGGAATAAACCTGAATACGGAAATAGTTACTAAAGATACAAGTTTTCAGCTGTTTAGAGTGGCGAAGACATTATGCTGAAGCAGAGAAATAGCCAGGAACCATTGCTCAAATTTTGCCGCCTATATTTCCAATGGATGATATAAGCACCAAGTCATATCTAATCTTTATGGTTACAAAGAGACTAGAAGATCTACAAAAGTCTCTAAATTTACACGTGAAAAAAAATTAACAAAAAAACATCAATAACTTTTTACGACATTCTTTAATGGTCTTCTATTCAAAGAAGTGTATATAAATGGCTCTGCAACAAAAAGACATGAAGAGCAGAAAAAACCAATCCAATGTCAGTTTGTGATGATGATTTAGACATTTTTGTTTGATACAACAAATGTTGCACTAATATGCTAACAAAACTTTTGTACTGATATGCTCAAAACACAGATAAAATGAGTAGTGTCTGATTTTCAATAAAAAAAGTTTAAAACTAAATTGTTATTTCAACAACAATTTTTTTTACAATATGAAAGCTATCAAAATGAGTATAACTATTGTTTCTAAAGATAAACTCTTGCATCTTTTTTAGAGTCGTGAAGATTTTACGCTAATGCAGAGAAATAGCCAGGAACCAATACTCTTATTTTGTCTAAAATTGTAATGATTGATATAAGCAGCAATCTATACCTAAATTTTATGTTTGCAAAGATCTGTAAAATTACACATAAAAAAAGAATTGACCAAAAAACCATTCAAAAAATTAGGGTAACATTTATTTGTATCCCATTTAGAAAATTGTTTATAACTGGCTCTGCAACAAAAAAAAGTCATGACGAGCAGAACAAACCAATCCAAAGACACTTTGTGGTGTCGATTTAGATATCTTTGTTTTTATCAACAAATTTTTCGTACTGATATGCTCAAATCACAGATAAAATGAGTAGTGTCTTATTTTGAATAAAAAAGTTACAACCAAAATGTTATTTCGACAACAATTTTGAATCTGTAGCTTTGGAACCCATGACTAAGAAACTGAATTCGGTCCGCCAATCCAGTGCACAACCCGAGGAAACATAAAAAACCCTGTGAGAAACTCAAGTTGGTCTGATCAAAATCGATTTCAGTCTCGATGCTCCTGACCCAGGTCGGTCTAATCAGAACTGGCTTGGTCGCGCACCAAAAACAGTGAGACAATATTCTTTTTTCGGTGACTAACAACAGTTCTGTGCGGCACATTGGACCAACAAAATATGTTTGCCACAAATCCAATGTTATTTAACAAATTTCTTTAAACAAATATTTATCATTCTTGCCATCAGTCTGTGCCTCTTCTATCAAAAAAAAACTAAATCTGAAAAACAAACTAAAATTATAAAAATATTGCAAAAGTTGAACTTAATGAATCTGAAAACTGTTAAGAGTGGTAAAACAAAAAACGTTTTCAAATTTGTAAGAACAAAAAACGTGAAATAGTCAAGTTATTTGAGTCCTCACGAATATCGTTTTTAATGGTCAGTATACCTTTAAAAATATCAATTAAAGTCATATAATTTTACTTCTGAAGATCCTTTTAGGTTATTACCAATGTGTTTTTTCAGAGTAACTAAAATCTCTTCAAAAAAAACTAAAACTCCTAGTCTCAGGTTATTTTTTAACAATATGAAAGCTATCAAAATGAGTATGACTATTGTTTCTAAAGACAAAAATTTGCATCTTTTTTAGAGTCGTCAAGAGTTTACGCTAATGCAGAGAAATAGCCAGGAACTAAAACTCTTATTTTGTCTAAAATTGTAATGATTGATATAAGCACCAATTTATACCTAAATTTTATGTTTGCAAAGATCTGTAAAATTACACTTGAAAAAAGAATTGACAAAAAAATATTTTAAAAAATTAGAGTAACAGTTATTTGTATTCCATTTAGAAAATTGTATATAACTGGCTTTGCAACAAAAAAAACCATGACGAGCAGAACAAACCAATCCAAAGACATTTTGCGGTGTCGATTTAGATGTTTTTGTTTTTTATCAAGAAAACTTTTGTACTGATATACTCAAAACACAGATAAAATGAGTAGTGTCTGATTTGCAATAAAAAAATTTACAGCCAAAATATTATTTCAACAACAATTTTGAATCTGTAGCTTTGGAACCCACGACTAAAAAACTGAATTCGGTCCGGCAACCCAGTGCGCAACCCGAGGAAAAACAAAAACCCTGTGAGAAATTCAAAGTGGTCTGATCAACTTCGATTTCAGTCTCGATGCTCCTGACCCAGGTCGGTCTAATCAGAACTGGCTTGGTCGCGCACCAAAAACAGTGAGACAATATTCTTTTTTCGGTGACTAACAACAGTTCTGTGCGGCACATTGGACCAACAAAATATGTTTGCCACAAATCCAATGTTATCTAACAAATTTCTTTAAACAAATATTTATCATTCTTGCCATCAGTCTGTGCCTCTTCTATCAAAAAAAACTAAATCTGAAAAACAAACTAAAATTATAAAAAATATTGCAAAAGTTGAACTTAATGAATCTGAAAACTGTTAAGAGTGGTAAAACAAAAAACGTTTTCAAATTTGTAAGAACAAAAAACGTGAAATAGTCAAGTTATTTGAGTCCTCAAGAATATCGTTTTTAATGGTCAGTATACCTTTAAAAATATCAATTAAAGTCATATAATTTTACTTCTGAAGATCCTTTTAGGTTATTACCAATGTGTTTTTTCAGAGTAACTAGAATCTGTTCAATAAAAAAACTAATACTCGTATTCTCAAAAAAGATTTTGTAACATTAAGATTGCTATAAAATTGAGTATAAGTATTGTTTCTAAAGTTAAAAAATTGCACATTTACTAGAGTCATGAAGGGTTTACGCTTATGCAGAGAAATAGCCAGGAACCAAAACTCTTATTTTATCTAAATTTGTAATGATTGATTTAAGAACCAATTTATACCTAAATTTTATGGTTACAAAGATCTGTAAAATTACACGTGACAAAGAACTGACAAAAAGTCAAAAAAATACATTTATTGGGTGAATAGGTAAAATTTATTCGTATTCCATTTAGAAACATGTACATATCTTGATCTTCAAAAAACCTTGACGAGCTGAAAAAACCAATCTAAAGACATTTCGTGATGTTGAGTTACACATTTTTGTTTCTTACAAAAAATGGTTTATACTATGATGCTCAAATTAAAGATAAAAAAATAATGTCTGATTTTCAGTAGAGAAGTAACAACCAAAAATTTATTGCAGCGTTTTAGCGTGTTTTGAATCTTTAGCTTTGGAACCCACGACTGAACAACTGAATTGGGTCTGGCGCCCTCATGCGCAACCCGAGGAAAAAATAACACTGTGAGAAACTCAAATTGTTCTGTTTGAGATCAATTTCAGTCTGGACGCTCCAGACACAGTTTGGTCTAATCAGAACTGATTCAGTCGCGCACCCAAAGCTGTGAGATAGTCTTTTTTACCCGGATCGGCCGGATCGGAGCAACAGTTTTTTGCGGCACTTTGGATCAACAAAACATATTTCCCACAAATCCAAGCTTATTCAACAAGTTTCTTTAAAAACTTACTTATAGTTCTTGCCATCAGCCTGCGCCTCTCTTATCAAAAAAAAAAATCTTGAAAATAATTTAAAATTAAAAAAATAAATCAAAAGTTGAAAATAATAAATCTGAAAACTGTTAAGAGCGGTAAAACAAAAAAGCGTTTTCAATTTTTTCAGAACAAAAAACTTTAAATAGTCAAATTATTTGAGTCCTTAAGAATATTGTTTTTAACGGTCAGTATACCTTTGAAAAAATCAATTAAAGTCAAATGATTTTACTTCTGAAGATCCTTTTAGGTCTATTACCAATGTGTTTTTTCAGAGTAACTAGAATCTGTTCAATAAAAAAACTAATACTCGTATTCTCAAAAAAGATTTTGTAACATTAAGATTGCTATAAAATTGAGTATAAGTATTGTTTCTAAAGTTAAAAAATTGCACATTTACTAGAGTCATGAAGGGTTTACGCTTATGCAGAGAAATAGCCAGGAACCAAAACTCTTATTTTATCTAAATTTGTAATGATTGATTTAAGAACCAATTTATACCTAAATTTTATGGTTACAAAGATCTGTAAAATTACACGTGACAAAGAACTGACAAAAAGTCAAAAAAAATACATTTATTGGGTGAATAGGTAAAATTTATTCGTATTCCATTTAGAAACATGTACATATCTTGATCTTCAAAAAACCTTGACGAGCTGAAAAAACCAATCTAAAGACATTTCGTGATGTTGAGTTACACATTTTTGTTTCTTACAAAAAATGGTTTATACTATGATGCTCAAATTAAAGATAAAAAAATAATGTCTGATTTTCAGTAGAGAAGTAACAACCAAAAATTTATTGCAGCGTTTTAGCGTGTTTTGAATCTTTAGCTTTGGAACCCACGACTGAACAACTGAATTGGGTCTGGCGCCCTCATGCGCAACCCGAGGAGAAAATAACACTGTGAGAAACTCAAATTGTTCTGTTTGAGATCAATTTCAGTCTGGACGCTCCAGACACAGTTTGGTCTAATCAGAACTGATTCAGTCGCGCACCCAAAGCTGTGAGATAGTCTTTTTTACCCGGATCGGCCGGATCGGAGCAACAGTTTTTTGCGGCACTTTGGATCAGCAAAACATATTTCCCACAAATCCAAGCTTATTCAACAAGTTTCTTTAAAAACTTACTTATAGTTCTTGCTAATTTTCTAACGGTCAGTTTGACAGGGAAACCATCAAACAAAGTCAAATGATTCTAGTTCTGCAGATGCTTTTAGATCTATGACCATTGTATTTTTTCTACGTAATTAGAGTCTGTTCAATTAATTTAAGTCTAAAACTCCTAACTTCAAATTCGTGGGTAGTATAAACTTGAATATGAAAAATGTTTCTGAAGCTACAAAATTGCATCTTTTTTAGAGTAGTGAAGAGATTGCGCTAAAACAGAGAAATAGCTAGGAAGCAATTATATTCTGTCTAAAATTCTAATGGATGATATCAGCACCACGTTTTACCTACATTTTGTGGTTAAAAGAGAATAGAGGATCTACAAAGATCTGCAAAATTACACGAGAAAAAAAAGACAAAAAATAACAATAAAATTTTTACGACAACATTTAATGGCATTCCATTTAGAAAAATGTTTATAACTGGCTCTGCAACAGAAAAACCATGACGAGCAGAATAAACCAATCCAAAGATAATTTGTGGTGTTGATTTAGATATCTTTGTTTTGTATCAATAAAACTTTTGTACTGATATGCTCAAAACACAGATAAAATGAGTAGTGTCTGATTTTCAATAAAAAAAGTTACAACTAAAATGTTATTTCAACAACAATTCTGAATCTGTAGCTTTGGAATCCACGACTAAGAAACTGAATTCGGTCCGCCAACCCAGTGCTTAACCCGAGGAAAATTAAAAACCCTGTGAGAAATTCAAGTTGGCCTCATCAACTTCGATTTCAGTCTCGATGCTCCTGACCCAGTTCGGTCTTACCAGAATTAGGTTGATCGGGCACCAAACGCAATGAGACCTTATTCTTTATTCGGTGACTAACAACAGTTCTGTGCGGCACACTGGACCAACAAAATATGTTTGCCACAAATACAATGTTATTATACAAATTTCTTTGAAATTTGAATTATAATTCTTGCCATCAGTCTGTGCCTCTCCTATCAAAAAAACCTAAATCTGAAAAACAAAATAAAATTTTAAAAATATTGCAAAAGTTGAACTTAATAATTCTGAAAACTGTTAAGAGTGGTAAAACAAAACACGTTTTTAATTTTTTAAGAACAAAAAGCGTGAAATATTCAAATTATTTGAGTCCTCAAGAATATCGTTTTTAACGGTCAGTATAACTTTAAAACTATCAATCAGAGGCAAATGATTTTACTTCTCAAGATCCTTTTAGGTCGATTAGCAATGTGTTTTTTCAGAGTAATTAGAACCTGTTCAATAAAAAACTAATACTCCTATTCTCAAAATATTATTTTAACAATATGAAAGCTATCAAAATGAGTACAACTATTGTTTCTAAAGACAACAATATGCATATTTTAGAGTCGTTAAGAGTTTACGCTAATGCAGAGAAATAGCCAGGAACGAAAACTCTTATTTTGTCTAAAATTGTAATGATTGATATAAGCACCAATTTATCTCTAAAATTTATGTTTGCAAAGATCTGTAAAAAGACACGTGAAAAAAGAATTGACCAAAAAACCATTCAAAAAATTAGGGTAACATTTATTTGTATCCCATTTAGAAAATTGTTTATAACTGGCTCTGCAACAAAAAAAACAATGACGAGCAGAACAAACCAATCCAAAAACATTTCGTGATGTTGAGTTACGCATTTGTGTTTCTTACAAAGAATCGTTTATACTAATATACTCAAAACACAGAAAATATGAGCAATGTCTGATTTTCAATAAAAAAAGTTACAACGAAAATGTTATTTCAACAACAATTTTTAATCTGTAGCTTTGGAACCTACGACTAAGAAACTGAATTCGGTCCGCCAACCCAGTGCGCAACCCGAGGAAACATAAAAAAGCCTGTGAGAAACTCAAGTTGGTCTGATCAAAATCGATTTCAGTCTCGAAGCTCCTGACCCAGGTCGGTCTTATCAGAATTGGGTTGGTCGCGCACCACAAGCAGTGAGACATTATTCTTTATTCGGTGACTAACAACAGTTCTGTGCAGCATATTGGACCAACAAAATATTTTTGCCACAAATCCAATGTTATTTAACAAATTTCTTGAAAAAATTAATTATATTTCTTGCCATCAGTCTGTGCCTCTCCTATCAAAAAAAACCTAAATCTCAAAAACAAACTCAAGTTTTAAAGTTATAGCAAAAGTTGAACTTAATAATTCTGAAAACTGTTAAGAGTGGTAAAACAAAAAACGTTTTTAATTTTTTAAGAGCAAAATGCGTGAAATAGTCAAGTTATTTGAGTCCTCAAGAATATTGTTTTTAACGGTCAGTACAACTTTGAAAATATCAATTAAAGTTAAATGATTTTACTTCTGAAGATCCTTTTAAGTCTATTACCAATGTGTATTTCAGAGTAGTTAGAACCTGTTCAATAAAAAAAACTAATACTCCTAGTCTCAAAATATTATTTTAACGATATGAAAGCTATCAAAACGAGTATAACTATTGTTTCTAAAGACAAAATTTTGCATCTTTTTTAAAGTCGTTAAGAGTTTGCGCTAATGCAGAGAAAAAGCCAGAAAGCAATACTCTTATTTTGTCTAAAACTGTAATGATTGATACAAGCACCAATTTATACCTAAATTTTTTGTTTGCAAAGATCTGTAAAATTACACGTGAACAAAGAATTGACAAAAAAAAATTTTAAAAATTGGAGTGACATTTATTTGTATTCCATTTAGAAACATGTACATATCTTGATCTTCAAAAAACCATAACGAGCTGAAAAAACCAATCCAAAAACATTTCGTGATGTTGAGTTACACATTTTTGTTTCTTACAAAAAACCGTTTATACTATTATGCTCAAAACCAAGATAAAGAAATAATGTCTGATTTTCAATAAAAAAACTTACAACCAAAATGTTATTTCAACAACAATTTTGAAGCTGTAGCTTTGGAACCTACGACTAAAAAACTGAATTCGGTCCAGCAACCCAGTGCTTATTCCGAGGAAAATTAAAAACCCTGTGAGAAATTCAAGTTGGCCTCATCAACTTCGATTTCAGTCTCGATGCTCCTGACCCAGTTCGGTCTTACCAGAATTAGGTTGATCGCGCACCAAACGCAATGAGACCTTATTCTTTATTCGGTGACTAACAACAGTTCTGTGCGGCACATTGGACCAACAAAATTTGTTTGCCACAAATCCAATGTCATTTAACAAATTTCTTGAAAAATTAATTATATTTCTTGCCATCAGTCTGTGCCTCTCCTATCAAAAAAAACCTAAATCTCAAAAACAAACTAAAATTTTAAAAACATAGGAAAAGTTGAATTTAATAATTCTGAAAACTGTTAAGAGTGGTAAAACAAAAAACGTTTTCAATTTTTTAAGAGCAAAATGCGTGAAATAGTCAAGTTATTTGAGTCCTCAAGAATATTGTTTTTAACGGTCAGTATACCTTTGAAAAAATCAATTAAATTCAAATGATTTTACTTCTGAAGATCCTTTTAGGTCTATTACCAATGTGTTTTTTCAGAGTAACTAGAATCTGTTCAATAAAAAAACTAATACTCGTATTCTCAAAAAAAATTTTGTAACATTAAGAATGCTATAAAATTGAGTATAAGTATTGTTTCTAAAGTTAAAAAATTGCACATTTTCTAGAGTCATGAAGGGTTTACGCTTATGCAGAGAAATAGCCAGGAACCAAAACTCTTATTTTATCTAAATTTGTAATGATTGATTTAAGAAACAATTTATACCTAAATTTTATGGTTACAAAGATCTGTAAAATTACACGTGACAAAGAACTGACAAAAAGTCAAAAAAATACATTTATTGGGTGAATAGGTAAAATTTATTCGTATTCCATTTAGAAACATGTACATATCTTGATCTTCAAAAAACCTTGACGAGCTGAAAAAACCAATCCAAAGACATTTCGTGATGTTGAATTACACATTTTTGTTTCTTACAAAAAATGGTTTATACTATGATGCTCAAATTAAAGATAAAAAAATAATGTCTGATTTTCAGTAGAGAAGTAACAACCAAAAATTTATTGCAGCGTTTTAGCGTGTTTTGAATCTTTAGCTTTGGAACCCACGACTGAACAACTGAATTGGGTCTGGCGCCCTCATGCGCAACCCGAGGAAAAAATAACACTGTGAGAAACTCAAATTGTTCTGTTTGAGATCAATTTCAGTCTGGACGCTCCAGACACAGTTTGGTCTAATCAGAACTGATTCAGTCGCGCACCCAAAGCTGTGAGATAGTCTTTTTTACCCGGATCGGCCGGATCGGAGCAACAGTTTTTTGCGGCACTTTGGATCAACAAAACATATTTCCCACAAATCCAAGCTTATTCAACAAGTTTCTTTAAAAACTTACTTATAGTTCTTGCCATCAGCCTGCGCCTCTCTTACCAAAAAAAATAAATCTTGAAAATAATTTAAAATTAAAAAAATAATTCAAAAGTTGAAAATAATAAATCTGAAAACTGTTAAGAGCGGTAAAACAAAAAAGCGTTTTCAATTTTTTGAGAACAAAAAACTTAAAATAGTCAAATTATTTGAGTCCTTAAGAATATCATTTTTTAACAAATAAAAATATCAAACAAAGGCAAATAATTTTAGTTCTGAAGATTC
This sequence comes from Convolutriloba macropyga, assembly GCF_964194025.1. Taxonomy (NCBI): domain Eukaryota; kingdom Metazoa; phylum Xenacoelomorpha; order Acoela; family Convolutidae; genus Convolutriloba; species Convolutriloba macropyga. Next base: position 2,945,055 of record NC_134478.1, on the reverse strand, counting down.
TTTTAGTTCTATTACCAATGTGTTTTTTCAGAGTAACTAGAATCTGTTCAATAAAAAAACTAATACTCGTATTCTCAAAAAAAATTTTGTAACATTAAGAATGCTATAAAATTGAGTATAAGTATTGTTTCTAAAGTTAAAAAATTGCACATTTTCTAGAGTCATGAAGGGTTTACGCTTATGCAGAGAAATAGCCAGGAACCAAAACTCTTATTTTATCTAAATTTGTAATGATTGATTTAAGAACCAATTTATACCTAAATTTTATGGTTACAAAGATCTGTAAAATTACACGTGACAAAGAACTGACAAAAAGTCAAAAAAATACATTTATTGGGTGAATAGGTAAAATTTATTCGTATTCCATTTAGAAACATGTACATATCTTGATCTTCAAAAAACCTTGACGAGCTGAAAAAACCAATCCAAAGACATTTCGTGATGTTGAATTACACATTTTTGTTTCTTACAAAAAATCGTTTATACTATTATGCTCAAAACAAAGATAAAATAATAATGTCTGATTTTCAGTAGAGAAGTAACAACCAAAATCTTACTGCAGCGTTTTAGCGTTTTTTGAATCCTTAGCTTTGGAACCCACGACTGAACAACTGAATTGGGTCTGGCGCCCCCATGCGCAACCCGAGGAAAAAAAATAACCCTGTGAGATACTCAAATTGATCTGTTTGAGATCAATTTCAGTCTGGACGCTCCAGACACAGTTTGATCTAATCAGAACTGGCTCGGTCGCGCACCCAAAGCTGTGAGATAGTCTTTTTTACACGGATCGGCCGGATCGGAGCAACAGTTTTTTTGCGGCACTTTGGATCAACAAAACATATTTGCCACAAATCCAAGCTTATTCAACAAATTTCTTTAAAAACTTACTTATAGTTCTTGCCATCAGCCTGCGCCTCTCTTATCAAAAAAAAATAAACCTTGAAAATAATTTAAAATTAAAAAAATATTTCAAAAGTTGAAAAAAATAAATCTGAAAACTGTTAAGAGCGGTAAAACAAAAAAGCGTTTTCAACTTTTTGAGAACAAAAAACTTAAAATAGTCAAATTATTTGAGTCCTTAAGAATATCATTTTTTAACAATAAAAAATATCAAACAAAGGCAAATAATTTTAGTTCTGAAGATTCGTTTAGTTCTATTACCAATGTGTTTTTTCAGAGTAACTAGAATCTGTTCAATAAAAAAACTAATACTCGTATTCTCAAAAAAAATTTTGTAACATTAAGAATGCTATAAAATTGAGTATAAGTATTGTTTCTAAAGTTAAAAAATTGCACATTTTCTAGAGTCATGAAGGGTTTACGCTTATGCAGAGAAATAGCCAGGAACCAAAACTCTTATTTTATCTAAATTTGTAATGATTGATTTAAGAAACAATTTATACCTAAATTTTATGGTTACAAAGATCTGTAAAATTACACGTGACAAAGAACTGACAAAAAGTCAAAAAAATACATTTATTGGGTGAATAGGTAAAATTTATTCGTATTCCATTTAGAAACATGTACATATCTTGATCTTCAAAAAACCTTGACGAGCTGAAAAAACCAATCCAAAGACATTTCGTGATGTTGAATTACACATTTTTGTTTCTTACAAAAAATCGTTTATACTATTATGCTCAAAACAAAGATAAAATAATAATGTCTGATTTTCAGTAGAGAAGTAACAACCAAAATCTTACTGCAGCGTTTTAGCGTTTTTTGAATCCTTAGCTTTGGAACCCACGACTGAACAACTGAATTGGGTCTGGCGCCCCCATGCGCAACCCGAGGAAAAAAAATAACCCTGTGAGATACTCAAATTGATCTGTTTGAGATCAATTTCAGTCTGGACGCTCCAGACACAGTTTGATCTAATCAGAACTGGCTCGGTCGCGCACCCAAAGCTGTGAGATAGTCTTTTTTACACGGATCGGCCGGATCGGAGCAACAGTTTTTTTGCGGCACTTTGGATCAACAAAACATATTTGCCACAAATCCAAGCTTATTCAACAAATTTCTTTAAAAACTTACTTATAGTTCTTGCCATCAGCCTGCGCCTCTCTTATCAAAAAAAAATAAACCTTGAAAATAATTTAAAATTAAAAAAATATTTCAAAAGTTGAAAAAAATAAATCTGAAAACTGTTAAGAGCGGTAAAACAAAAAAGCGTTTTCAACTTTTTGAGAACAAAAAACTTAAAATAGTCAAATTATTTGAGTCCTTAAGAATATCATTTTTTAACAATAAAAAATATCAAACAAAGGCAAATAATTTTAGTTCTGAAGATTCGTTTAGTTCTATTACCAATGTGTTTTTTCAGAGTAACTAGAATCTGTTCAATAAAAAAACTAATACTCGTATTCTCAAAAAAAATTTTGTAACATTAAGAATGCTATAACATTGAGTATAAGTATTGTTTCTAAAGTTAAAAAATTGCACATTTTCTAGAGTCATGAAGGGTTTACGCTTATGCAGAGAAATAGCCAGGAACCAAAAACTCTTATTTCATCTAAATTTGTAATGATTGATTTAAGAACCAATTTATACCTAAATCTTATGGTTACAAAGATCTGTAAAATTACACGTGACAAAGAACTGACAAAAAGTCAAAAAAAAAACATTTTTTGGGTGAATAGGTAAAATTTATTCGTATTCCATTTAGAAACATGTACATATCTTGATCTTCAAAAAACCTTGACGAGCTGAAAAAACCAATCCAAAGACATTTCGTGATGTTGAGTTACACATTTTTGTTTCTTACAAAAAATCTTTTATACTATTATGCTCAGAACAAAGATAAAAGAATAATGTCTAATTATCAATAGAGAAAATAACAACAAAAATTTTACTGCAGCGTTTTTTTAATCTTAAGCTTTGGAACCCACGACTGAGCAACTGAATTGGGTCTGGCACCCCCCGTGCGCAACTCGAGGAAATTTAATATTTCTGTGAGAAACTCAAGTTGGTCTGATCAAGATCGATTTCAGTCTGGATTCTCCAGACCCAGGTTGATCTAAAGAGAACTGGCTTGTTAGGCGCACCTCAAGCTGTGAGATAATCTCGTTTTTGCTGGGGGAAGAAAAGTTCAAGAGGGCGCTTTCGACCAAAAAAATTACTTATGATTCTTGCAAGCGGCCTTGCACCACCTCCCCCTACTCTCACCCCCCCCCCCCCCCAGCGCTTCAATCAGTCAGTCAGACTGTCATCAATTATTGGTGACTATGCAGTACACCAATAAATTTTGTTTACAACACTAAAACACCCTCCTCCTCCGTTTAAACAATATAAGACAATCAGCGCAAAGCGCGGCATAATTTGGTTCACACCGACTTGAGAAATTAATCGTTCATAAAAAGGGACAGTTATTGTCGAATTACTAAGAAAACGTTTTCAAACCCTCCCAACCTAATTTTCATTGTTATATTTTGTGAGGCCTTATTTTTAGATACTACAGTTAACAAATCTTTAGAAAAACTTTCCCGGGGTACTTAAAACGGGCTTGAGTCCGCTCGGTTTATCAATTTGCTTAGTAATTTAGTAAATTGGAAAAGATTTTTTTTAGAGCAGCACGCGGAAACGAATTTATTGTTATGTATTTATGAATTTGAATGAACTGTAATAACCTGTATGATCGCAAAGATCGAGCATAGAGTGATCTGCAGAACCCTGTAGCCTTTCGGTACTGGGTATCCGTAATCGTTTTTGTAAAGTAGAAGCAGACCGATTGAGAGTATCCAGAAAAGGATGACGACACTGCATACCATGACATCAAACACCTTGCAACACACTGACTTGAATCCAACTGCCCTCTGCAGAATCTCGAGAATTTCCAAGAACAACAGGAAGAGTATGCTGCTCCATGCTAGAAATGAACAGACTCAGCTATCATTATTTCTTTTTGGTATACTATATTTCGTTTAGTTCTGAATTTTCAAAAGAAATAGAAAAACATAATCTATACGAAAGATTTTATCGAAACCGAGGAACGCGAGGAAAATTGTTCATTATGTCCAATTTTAGAGATAGCGTTCTCTTCCACTAAGGGTATTAAGTATAACTCAATTTGGAAAACAAGCAAAAGTTAGGTGTCTGTTTGACAAATTTGTTTTTCCTGAAAAATGTATTTTACGCAGAATTGTTACATTGGGAGATCTAAACGTTCCGATAAAAATTTTGTAATCTGTGTAAAACGAAGGCTTTCAATTTTTTTTCCTTAAATCAAAAAGTTAAAATGTAACAACATTCTAATTTTTGACACAAAAAATGCTGCAGGCCTTGTCAGAACTTCGAGTTGACCATAGGCTGATAAACTGCATCCACGAACCGTCCACACTGATGCTTCATCACAAAAAAATTTTAAAATCAAACAATCAAAAATTTGATGAAGAATTACTCTAGAAAACCTAAACTATTGCAATTTATCTATATATTAGCGTCCTACAAAAATTTTACAGAAAAAAGAATGCGTCTAAAGATTACTAAGAAATTACCAGAATGTAACGTAAGCTGCCTTTGAAAGAGTGTAGTAGATGATAATTGGCCAGGCAAATATCCAAAATTTGTCCGATGAATCGTGTTTTCCGTAGAACGACAGGATTTCGCTGCATGACGTAGTAAAAGTACATTTGCTTGCTCAAATATACTCCAATATGTAACTCCAATTCACGGACAACTTTCAAAATGAAGATTGTAAGCTGAGTGAACATTTGTGACACTATACGAAGTTAGTTCAAATCTGCTGCAAGTTTAGAGAACCCTCGTCAAACTTGTCCAGTGGTCATAATGACAAATTTTGCAGGATGTAATAACTACGATAGTAACAATTAGACCAAAATGAAATAAAGCGTAAATGGCGATGAATTTGAGAAATGTCTTTGACACTACTAACTGCGGCTTTAAAATTAGTAGCTTTGCAATTACCCATAGAAGGGTTCAGAAGAACAGCTAAGCTTTTGAATTTGATCTAAGTTAACTAATAATGAAATTTGATCAATAAAGTTTTGGCCTTGTTACACACTCAATTTCGTGGACAAAGTTTACCTTTACCTGAGAAAAAGAGAGACAAAATTATGCTTTTTCGCAATATAAACTTTTTTGACCGTAATTAAAAGTTATGCAAACTGAAAACTGGTTCTGGTTACACGGTACCCCCACTTTTGTCAAGAAAACGGCCAAACAGCACCAAAAAGAAGAACAAAGCACTTTTAATACCATATGGGGGCTATAATGGGAAAGACCCGAAATTACACTTCGGTACAAAAAAACTACTAAAAACAATTTGTGTTCTTTAATCGTAATTATTGCTCAAAACATTTGATATTCGCTAAGGCCTGAGAAAAGACGGAAAAATCTGAAAATCTAAACGAGATTTCATTCCTGTTTCATCCGTTTGCACAAAATAGATTATTAAGCTGATTTTTTTGCTGTTTGCCACGCTGTTCAGAGTTAAAAATTACAATTTTGACGGACAAAACAAAAGCAACTCAGCTTAAAATAAAGATCTGGTATACAGCGTGCATGCAAACGTCACCGAAATGTAACAATCTTAAGGCCTCTCCAGAGGCAGGAATTTTCGTTGCGCGAAAGAGTTGCAAATTTTCTTCAAAAAATTGGAGCACGATTTCTTGACCGAAAACAGGAAATTCGAGTTTGAACAAGCAATATTTTGTTTTGAGATTGTTATAATCAGATGGACTTAAGTGGTTTCTTAGATCTTCGCACTAGGTAATGATGAAGTCTGAGGTAAAATTTTACTTTCAAGACGTTTTTGTTCAATAAGACAACGCCCTCTGCAGAAATCGAAGATTGTCAGCAACTTCTTCAAAGAATAGAAACGGGAGGTACTGAAATGGTCAACAAAACGTCCTGAACTGAATCCTATAGAAAATTTTGAAGCAGCAACTAGAAAAACAGACAGTTTTTTTGCAAAATATTCTTAATGAAATTTGTCGGAAATTTGACTCAGATGTCGCTAGAGCCGTCTTTGAAAAAAAAATTATCTACTAGGTGTTAAGGACGCTAAACGCGTAATGTCTCGTTACCATAGGATTAAGATTTGAACTCAAAATGTTGCATTATTTGAGGCGCTTTTTAAAAATTCTCCAGGTGTACGTAGTTTTTTGGTACCGTAGTGTATTGCGTTACAAGCACTCCACTGCCCATTCCATTGAAACTTCTTTTTGTACTAAAGTTCTTCTATTAATCTGCTAACAAATCCAAAAACAAAAAATTGAACGCAAGATACAAAACATTAAGTTGCTATAATCGCGAAATTTAACAAATACCTGTTGTTTTTAAGGCGACATCATCCCAGTCGCCTATGTAGTATTCATCATTGTATAATATGAATCGCATCATAAGGACAGCGCCAGCTATGATCCCTGCCGCGAATCTGAATCCAGTTCTTCCATCAAACATCGACTCGTCTAGCTTTCGCAGAGTTTCCTTCTTTGGTAGCACCCTCATCAGAGCTATCTGACAAACGGCTCTGAACATAACGATAATTTACGTTATATGCGGTATGTAGTTGAGAGGCATTTAGCAACACTTCAAGCCTGGTTGCAACTTTTCAAGCAGACTATTTTGCAAGTTTTCAAGGTCAAATATTGGGCAGTCTATAAAAAGTACCCTGTTTGCATAAGTCACTACAACTAATAACTAAAGGATTCCTAACGTATCGGCATTTTGTAAGGTATCATTGCCGGGGAAAATGTGGGCAGAAAAAGTGTACCACTGCAGGTATTGTATCTGCTGTTTGAGAAAATCTACGATAAAAAACAGAATTTTGAACTGATTTCGACGTTTCTGTATTTTGGAAAAATTTAAACTTTTTTAAAAAAAACATTACTAATTCAGAACTAAGACGGCGGCATAGTAAGCGCGTCAGATTGTTGTTTTTGACGGTGATATTTTGTAATATATAATACAATCGGCTAAATTTTATCATCGCTCTTTTGTCAGTACTTTTCTAGAAGCATCCCGCTTCACAAACTCGCGCCTTTCCCAAAGGTGTAGGCTTCTCTTTATATTTTAGAATTCTTTTTCATTTTTCATATTTTTATTTTAAATTTTTATACGACTGAATTGAAAGCTGATCTTAAAAAATTAGATTTGATTTTCCACTTGATTTTCAAGTCAGCTGCATAGAAATTTCTCAAATACATAATACACCTTTGAATTTTTTCTTCCTGAAGACAACTTAGTAGTTTTTTTTTCATTAATCAGAAGACATTCATTATCCTAATTGGAATCGACTATTCGGCACTCTTATCTGGGATTTTTTTTGGTATTCTTCATCTGGTGAGACCAATCCAGTATTTTTCAAGTTAACAATTGTTTCCCTTCCAGAACTTTTTTAGGTCAAAGTTTTGAGTTTTTTTTTCTTCTCACCGTTTTTTTTCCAGAATGAGTCACTAGTGTATCATAATCAAGCCCAGTGTATCCAGCGACAAAATGGAAGCGGCTGTTCTAGCGGAATGGTACAAAGATAAACTCATTCAAGAAATTCTAAAACTAAGAGAGAACAAAAGATCATCACTCGATACTAGTAACTTGCAACAGGATGAAATAACAGAACTAAAAAAAGACTTAGAAAAAAACAAGCAAGCAAATAGAGAACTCCAAACTGCTCTAGACAACAGCAAATCCCTATATGACCAAGCAATATCAGAAATTGTTTTTTTGAGAGGACAAAATGAGAAAATGTTGACAAAAACTTTTGATGGCAACAAAGACAAAGAAACTAAACAAGTTTATGCCAAGTTTATGCTAAACGAGTTATACGAAGAAAATCTATATGTATCAATAAACTTTCTGAATAGTGGAGGGTTTGGCGTTTTTCGATTCCGTCGATCTCTGTTAAAATATGGAGTGTCATTCAAGTATGTGTTACTCTCATAATCGCGCTACTGCAGCAATTGCTTTTTGTCCTGCTAACAAAGTTTTCCTTAGTTTTCATTTATGATTTCCAGATTTTGAAGCTTTTAATTTCGTTGAGTCGTTTGAAGAAACAAATCTCAACGGAGACGCGGGCAAGAGATATCTAAGCTTCCCGTTCTCGTTGTGAAAAGCGTGCTCTCAGACCATTTCCAAGAATTTTTGAGTCGAAGCTTTAAATTTGTAGGCTGATCCGGAATCTTTTCGAAGCCACTCACTGAAAACAAGCGCTTCAATATTTTGCCGTAGTGCAACAAAGAGTGGGAATCAAATGGTCAAAGAAAATGAAAATTACGGCGAAATTATTGTGCCTACTTTATGATGATTCCTCTCTCTGACTATCAAGGGGTTTATTTCTCTTGAGATTTTTTTACTGGGCATTTCCTTTGGAATTTTATTTTCATTCAATTTTGTTATGAGATTTTTTTGAGAATTTGTGTCACCAAACTTATGAACATGGTGGTGGTCCTGATTTAACTTCTCTTTTGTTTTGGTTAAATCAAAACAATTCCGCTTTGTCAATTTTCTATTAGTTCATTAAAACTAGAACTTCGCTATGAAGGAGCGATTTCTAACGTCAAGTTTTGCAAGATGAAACAGTTTGTTCCTAAAAGTTTTTAAAATTCCAACCACTCGTTCCTGGACAGATCGAAAAATCATTCCCCTTGGAGAGCGAAATGTTTTTATAATTGGTTTTAATAGCACATGTCGAGAAACGAAGTGTTTTCTAT
>NC_134478.1:2840022-2936186 GCF_964194025.1 Convolutriloba macropyga | reverse complement strand
CTAGAACTAGGCTTTTAACAAACTATAAATATTGTTCCGTTTTTAAAGTGGTAGTTATTTTAACGTAAGAAGCCTTTTAAAGAATTTTATAAGATTTTATACAGCTCGAAGACTCTAAACACTCAAATCTATTAAAAGTGCCAATATTTTTTGAACCACAAACTTGTAAGGGCATGCTTGCTAGCATTTTCAAATTATTCAAAACCAAGATATATTTTGCTTATTTACTTATAAATAAGATGCAGCTCAACGTATAAATAAAAAATTGCGTGAAGACGTTATAAACTCACATTTTAATACGGAGAAATGCTAAACTTTTATCTAGAATTTCTGTCGGAGTATACGTGCCAGTTTTTACGCAGTTGGCTCTAAAAAACTTCTAATGAATACACTTTGATCGATATAAAAAACGAAATGGAAAAATTATGTTGTTCAAATTGGCTCCAAAACAGGCGAATTTTAATGTAAAATTGCAATTTGTCCATTTACGTTGTCCTCGAGTGTAACCCATATTATTTTCGCACCATAAGATTCTTTAATTGTTTACATTTTTTTGTCCTCATTACTACCACCAACAATTGAGAATTGGTGGCTAATACTGGTGCTTATAACATAATTGTTTCAGTTAAAGTGGAGATGGTTTAAATAAAGACTTTTTACGTCAATTGATGTGAAAATATGGATCTGTTATTTGTAAAATAAAAGCAAAATGCCAGTCAAAAACGTCTTTGGCTGGCGTCTACTGTGTTTTTGTCTGGAATTAGAGGATGACGAGGAAGCAGAATTATCTTTCGAGAATATGAACAATTCTTAATAAAACTAACGTCATCGCAAAAATGTGATTCTCGAATTGGCCATATTTTATGAATTTTACTGACTCTCTGAAAACTTGTAATTCTCAGTGAATTTTTGAAAACATATTATATAATAAGTAACCAGAATTTCAATACAATTTCATATTCTGTTGAAATTAAGTTCCTTTTCTGATGAAATAATTTCGGATGCCAAAATACAAACGGATTATATTTTCGCGTAACATTTGCTCAATTTTGCTGAATGTTTCTCAAATTCGATATCACGTAATAGTAGTAGAGTAAAAGTGTTGCTAACAATTAAGTTTTCTAAAATACAATAAGAGTGGTTCTACATTTTAAAGGGTGGTTATTTCAATATCGCACACTTTTTGATTTTATTAATGATTTTGAGGAGAGTATAATGTTGCTTGAAAATGCTGCAAAGACTAAAATTATTAAAATTTTCTAGATTTTTCTTTTTTGTGAATTGTAGAAAGCATAAGAATAAACTCAATAGAAATTTCATAACCAGATAGCGCTAGTTAAGTCAAATAATTTAGGTCCACTTTGACAAGTTAATTAGGTGTTTGAAATAAGCTTTCTTTCTCAAAGGGTTATTGTTTCGAAGGCGCCAGAGAGGGGAGTTGAGTGATATATCTTAAACAAACAAATTGATGAACAAAAGCCTATTGAGCTGTCGATGTATTTCGTTTACTTAGCAAAGTTGTATTTGTGCATCAGGCCAAAGTCTAAATGAGTGATTTAAATTTAGAAGAGAAATAGAGAGCGAACATTTGAAGTTAACTAGATAAATTGAACAAAATTGGAATTTCAAATTAAAGTGTGATTTCAAGTTTACAAAATAATTGGCAACTCCAAAGTTGGTACACTCAACTCTTTCAGTTATAATCGTCACTGGAATCTGAAATTTTGTGGGGATATTCCCCTTATGATTGTTGATATATAATAGGGATACGCAGCCGTATATACATTTTTGATCTGAGTTTTTGGCACAAGAAATGGTGTTATTCGACGGTTTTTGATAATTTGCGGTATAAATTTCGATTGTTTATGGATGAAATAACGGTAGAAACCAGGCGTACTTGCATGTACTGGTGCAGTAAAGTATTGGATAATCATGGGAACGATTTAGAAAGTTGTGGAAGACATTTATTAGAGTTTTGTTGGCTTAAATAAATGAAAAGGCAATTTATCAGTTTTCCAAATACCCTACCGGTAAAAAGTTGTCCGACCCCCCCGGGATGGGAAGGAGTTTTTGGTTGATAACTGGTCAATGGTGGGGAGGTAACCCTAGTGGTCCTCTATTGCGAGTATAAATTTCATGCGAATCCGACCACCCGACACCGAGCTATTAACACCGGAATTTGTGTGATTTGAAGGTTTTTAGGTATTTTACTGTGAATTATGAATGTTTGAGTCAGAAATAAGGCGATTAATCAGTTGTAATGTCCTGCACGTATGAATTAATGTTTTTGCATGGTCTTGGGAAGGGGTTAGGATGTAAAATAGTTATTTTTGAGTATATTGGTAATTATCACAGGAATGTAGTTAGCACCTAAATTGAAATAGTATTTTTTCGAGAAATACGTCGAATTGACCTGAAAATAGGGGGACAGAATAATTTGGGTACGAGGAATCCGATTTGAAGGTCAGATTTGACCCCACACCAACCTGCACGGAATTAGCGTAAAATTTGAGTTGCTCGTGGAGTATTGGTAGTAGCCCTATGATTTTTGGAGCGTTAGTGTAACTTTTCAAGGGCTTTCGATTGGTGATACTTTCAATCACAGATTCCGACTGGAAATTGGTGCTTCGGGTCGACCCGAGTGCCGAAAACCGGAAATTGGCCTTTTTGAGTGGCCGAATGACTTTGAAATGGTATTAATATGATAACCTGAGACAGTTAGTGACAAAAAATAACCAACCGGGTCAATTTTGCCTGAACTCGGATTTTTCGAGTTTCGGCTACCACGACTCGTTAAAAATTTTTAAATTGCAAACGACTCGCAACGGCTGATCCGTTGGTCATGAAGCTTGGCAGGCAATTTGGTGGTACCCTATAGTTACTAGAAAACTTTATCCCAAGACGTTTTGAGCACTACTTCGCAAATTATTAAGTTTGGAAATTTGGGGTCATCCGAGAGGCCAATGAAAAGTGTGCGCGGTCATTGCTCGTGTTCTAGTGGTAGTTAGGCGAGGAAATTTTGTGAGTAGGCGCAACTGTGAGGGAAGTTTCCGTGACAAAAGTTAGTTTTCAACTTTATTTCTCATTATGGTCGGGTGACCTTTGGATGACCCTGGAGGTCAAATTGTGGGCTTTTAGGAAAATTAGAATTTTCGGCATGTATAATTACGGGGAATTGCATCAAATGGTTTCAAGATTGGAAATGGCGATTGCTCTTAGCTTTGGGGTTGAGTTTAGTTATTTATTCAACATATGATTTTTGACAGGGATTGATTGCAGCTAGTTAATTCGATAGTGGAAATAGAGGAATAAGAACTTTTGAGAGCAACGTTCAATGTTTACTAACAAACACTGGTTGACATTTCGAGTGCATATATGCGATAAAGTGGAGTGGGTTTGTTTACATATGAGTCCAAAGGTCGTTTACTTAAGATAAGGAATATGTTGAACAATGGTTGGTAGCAGTTCAAGGATAGAGCATAATTTGCTAATGGTTTGTTTGCATAGCAAACACAGCCCTCCTACTGAATGTGACAGATTTCAAATTTAATTTGCAAAGTTTACTTAAGAGATTATGGTTTGTTTGCTTAAGATAAGGGCATAATGGTTGAGTATAAATTGAAGTGACACAGAGAAATTTTGGCAGAGAGAGAGAGAGAGAGAGAGAGAGAGAGAGAAAGAGAGAGAGAGAGGCAGACTTTGGAGATTCTGGGAGAACTTCAGAAGTTTGGATTCGCACAAGTGAGAAAAAGTAGTGGGACTAAACTATAGAAGATAGTGTAAAAAGCAGGGAAGAGAATGAGAGTGAGATTGAACTCTGGAATTTTGTAATTGCAAGACCAGTTGGGATACTGTGAGCGTTTTTGATAAAGTCATTTGGGAAGTGAACCACGGATATCGTTATTATTATTTTAAGTACTATTATAAATTGTCTTTGAGTTTGTCCTTTCCATTGATGTGCAAGTAATTGTCTTACATTCGTTATCCATATAATTAGAATTGATATTACGAGCCTTATTGTGAATTAACTTATTTCAAGGCAATCTAATTTGCTACAGCTTACAAGAGTGGAAGAGGGGAAATCGCAGAGTAACAAAGTAACGCTTGCTTCACCAGTTCAAAACCTTTGGTTTATTTTATTTGATCGATCTTCTGGGCGACAGAGTCCCCTCACTGTTGAGCCTAGCAGAAATTCAGAAGACGACAGTGGCGCTCCTGGGTGGGCTTCGTTTCCTCGTTACTTTTTGCTGTGATTTAAATTCCAATTAGTTAGAGAGCGTGTGATAGTTTTCGTCGAAGAAACTGCTGAGAGCACACCGAAATTTGACTTAAATTTGCGATTTGGTTATCAAGAGAGTTTGATTATGTTTGGTTATCAATTGGTGAAGCGTTTTCCTTTACCCGGCTACGAAGTTTGGGAAATTTGGCGTGAACATTATTTGAGCACTGGCTTGAAGCTGGAATGGACGGAAGAAGAGATGATGAAGTGGTTGCCAGCAAAATTGTGTGGGCGGGCCTTGAATGCAGTAAGTGATTTACCAAGAGGTTATTGGCGGTCGACTCCAGGGAAGCAAGCATGGACACTGACAGAGACGCTGTATCATTTACATATCCGATTGTCTGACAATCCAGTTTATTATGAGCGAAGCTAAAATATGTTTTTTAGAGGGAAAGTGGGAAGTAGAGCGGAATTCATTGAAACCAGTGATACTGTAGATCAGAGAACGCGACAGCAAAGTTCTCAAAGTCAGGTGATTGATACAAGTAGAAGCGTTGACACTTCTTTATTGGATGCATTTGGGCAACCCGGCAAAAGTTCTGAAGGGTTTGGCATTGGGTCCAGCAGTTGTGTATCAAGAAAAGAAGCCTTTAGTGAAGATCTGTTCGGAGAAGTTGAAGATACGAGAATTGCTGAAAGTGTTAGTGGAATAAGAATTCCAGATTGCGGCGATGAAGTGCAAAACGGAACTGAGGCGGAGTTCACGGAGGAAGTTTGTGGTCAAACAAATCAGGAAATTTCTAGAGCAGCACTGAGAGAATATGAAAACAGTGGATTCAGAAAAATTCTGACAGAAGAAAAAGTCATTAAGCGGAGTGTTGAGTCCTGTGGACCAGATGAGCATCATGCAACGGAAATGGATTATGTACTGTCACCAGAGTCTGAGAAGACAAGCGATGAACAGTCGGATGATGGCTATTTGTTTGAAGATGCTTCGGATACAGATTTTTCGGATGTAGAGGAATTTGATGACAACGATGCGAGAAGCGAGACAGGTTTTGCTGGCAGTTTGGACTCAGTAGCATGCGGAAATGTAACTGCATTAGCGATCAATTTTGGCGATGGGATCAAAGTTAGCAGAAACGATATGTTAGGAGCCTGGGCCTTGATAAAGTTAAAGACAGGAGAGTCACACCAGAGGTTCTGCAATGTAACAAACGGGGCTGATGAGACACAAGTGTGTACAACTGAGTGCACTGTGGGCACTTTGGAGAATTGGACAAGTTATGGAGGAACTGATCGGCAGTTGGTGTCTGAAACACAGAAGGGTCAAAACAATAAGGCAGCAGGTGACCGCAGTGATTTTGCACAGTTGGGAAAGGAGCTGGAGGAATGGGTGCAATCGCAATTGAAGGAAAGTGAGCTTAATGGTAGTGTTGCGGTCGAAACAACGGATGAGCATCAAGGGAACAGTGCTGGAGTTGACAGAACAGGGAAATACTATCAGAAGTCAGTGGCTAGAGTGTTGCACAGTAGGGTTCATGATGATCAACAGCCTAGGAGGGAGGACTCTAGCGTGTTTTCGTTAGAAGTTGAGCAGGAAGTGGATAGAAGGATTGCATCACGATTTCCGAAGATTGGAAAACTGTTGCTGGAGAACCGATCGTTGAGCCGGAAAGAGAAGTGGAGCCGTTTGGAAGCATCAAGACAGCAGCCATGGCAGGATTACAGGAGACATGGACGCTACAGTGGAAGACGAGGTGGACCTCCATTCAAGCGTCAGAGGAAGAAGGTTTTCATGTACAAGTGCACGATTGTATGATGAGAGGGACGTTGACAGCTGAGTTATTCAAGACTTTTTACCCAATTGTTGCCTACATTGTATTAATCTATTTTATCGAGACAATTTGATCAAGCACTCTAGCTGTAGGGAATTCTTTTTTCTTAAAAAGATGATTTAGGGAAATGTGTAGCTCTGGTAGATCTATGTTTGTAGATTTTTTTTACTTTAGTGATTTTGTGGTTCCCTGGGTAGATGTATGTCAAAAGCAATAGAGCTCGATCAAGAATCAAGGTTGATGAGTTAGGTAGAATATGTAAAAATTTGAAGGTGAGAAAGTGTTTTCAAATCTGATTTAATCAACCGCTATTAAAATTTTGGTGCAGTTAGTTTATATTAAACCGGAGCTAAAGCTAAGTGGTTCACTTCACTAGGTGGACAATTACAAAAGTACGTAGGAGTAAGTTAATCGGAGCTAAAGCTAACGTTAATCGGCGCTAAAGCTAAGTGGTTCACTTCACTAGGTGGACAATTACAAAAGTACCTAGAAGTAAGTTAATCGGGTTACAGGATAAGGTTTTGCAATAATTCAGGAGAATAATAATCTAGGAGGGAGGAGTGTAGAAAGCATAAGAATAAACTCAATAGAAATTTCATAACCAGATAGCGCTAGTTAAGTCAAATAATTTAGGTCCACTTTGACAAGTTAATTAGGTGTTTGGAATAAACTTTCTTTCTTGAAGGGTTATTGTTTTGAAGGCGCCAGAGAGGGGAGTTGAGTGATATATCTTAAACAAACAAATTGATGAACAAAAGCATATTGAGCTGTCGATGTATTTCGTTTACTTAGCAAAGTTGTATTTGTGCATCAGGCCAAAGTCCAAATGAGTGATTTAAATTTAGAAGAGAAATAGAGAGCGAACATTTGAAGTTAACTAGATAAATTGAACAAAATTGGAATATCAAATTAAAGTGTGATTTCAAGTTTACAAAATAATTGGCAACTCCAAAGTTGGTACACTCAACTCTTTATGTTATAATCGTCACTGGAATCTGAAATTTTGTGGGGATATTCCCCTTATGATTGTTGATATATAATAGGGATACGCAGCCGTATATACATTTTTGATCTGAGTTTTTGGCACAAGAAATGGTGTTATTCGACGGTTTTTGATAATTTGCGGTATAAATTTCGATTGTTTATGGATGAAATAACGGTAGAAACCAGGCGTACTTGCATGTACTGGTGCAGTAAAGTATTGGATAATCATGGGAACGGTTTAGAAAGTTGTGGAAGAAATTTATTAGAGTTTTGTTGGCTTAAAGTAAATAAAAAGGCAATTTATCAGTTTTCCAAATACCCTACCGGTAAAAAATTGTCCGAACCCCCGGGATGGGAAGGAGTTATTGGTTGATAACTGGTCAATGGTGGGGAGGTAACCCTAGTGGTCCTCTATTGCGAGTATAAATTTCATGCGAATCCGACCACCCGACACCGAGCTATTAACACCGGAAGTTGTGTGATTTGAAGGTTTTTAGGTATTTTACTGTGAATTATGAATGTTTGAGTCAGAAATAAGGCGATTAATCAGTTGTAATGTCCTGCACGTATGAATTAATGTTTTTGCATGGTCTTGGGAAGAGTTTAGGATGTAAAATAGTTATTTTTGAGTATATTGGTAATTATCACAGGAATGTAGTTAGCACCTAAATTGAAATAGTATTTTTTCGAGAAATACGTCGAATTGACCTGAAAATAGAGGGATAGACTAATTGGGGTACGAGGAATCCGATTTTAAGGTCAGATTTGACCCCACACCAACCTGCACGGAATTAGCGCACGCCCGTGCTGCGGAACGTAAAATTTGAATTGCTCGTGGAGTATTGGTAGTAGCCCTATGATTTTTGGAGGGTTAGTGTAACTTTTCAAGGGCTTTCGATTGGTGATTTTTTCAATCCCAGATTCCGACTGGAAATTGGTGCTTCGGGACAACCCGAGTGCCGAAAACCGGAAATTGGCCTATTTGAGCGGCCGAATGACTTTGAAATGATATTAATATGATAAACTGAGACAGTTAGTGACAAAAAATAACCACCCCGGTCAATTTTGCCGAACTCGGATTTTTCGAGTTTCTGCACCCACGACTCTTTAAAAATTTTTAAATTGCAAACGACTCGCAACGGCTGATCCGTTGGTCATGAAACTTGGCAGGCAAGTTGGTGGCACCCTATAGTTACTAGAAAAAATTATCCGAAGACATTTTGATCACTACTTCGCAAGTTATTAAGTTTGGAAATTTGGGGTCATCCGGGAGGTCGAGAAAAAGTGTGCGCGGTTATTGCTCGTGTTCTAGTGGAAGTTAAGCCATGAAATTTTGTGAGTAGGTGCAACTATGAGGGAACTTTCCGCGACAAAAGTTAGTTTTTGTTGCTTTATTTCTCATTATGGTCGGGTGACCTATGGATGACCCTGGAGGTCAAATTGTGGGCTTTTTGGAAAATTAGAATTTTCGGCATGCATAATTACAGGGAATTGCATCAAATGGTTTCAGGATTGGAAATGGCGATTGCTCTTAGCTTTGGGGTTGAGTTTAGTTATTTATTCAACACATGATTTTTGACTGATTGATTGACTGGATTGATTGCAGCTAGATAATTCGATAGCGGAAATAGAGGAATAAGAACTTTTGAGAGCAACGATCAATGTTTACTAACAAACACTGATCGACATTTCGAGTGCATATATGCGATAAAGTGGAGAGGGTTTGTTCACATATGAGTCCAAAGGTCGTTTACTTAAGATAAGGAATAAGTTGAACAATGGTTGGTAGCAGTTCAAGGATAGAGCATAATTTGCTATTGGCTTGTTTGCATAGCAAACAAAGCCCTCCTACTGAATGTGACAGATTTCAAATTTAAGTTGCAAAGTTTACTTAAGAGATTATGGTTTGTTTGCTTAAGATAAGAGCGTATTGGTTGAGTATAAATTGAAAGGACACAGAGAAATTTTGGCAGAGAGAGAGAGAGAGAGAGAGAAAGAGAAGCAGACTTTGGAGATTCTGGGAGAACTTCAGAAGTTTGGATTCGCACAAGTGAGAAAAAGTAGTTGGTTTGGTGGGACTAAACTATAGAAGATAGTGTAAAAAGCAGCGAAGAGAATGAGAGTGAGATTGAACTCTGGAATTTTGTAATTGCAAGACCAGTTGAGATACTGTGAGCGTTTTTGATATAGTCATTTGGGAAGTGAACCATGGATATCGTTATTATTATTTTAAGTACTATTATAAATTGTCTTTGAGTTTGTCCTTTCCATTGATGTGCAAGTAATTGTCTTACATTCGTTATCCATATAATTAGAATTGATATTACGAGCCCCATTGTGAATTAACTTATTTCAAGGCAATCTAATTTGCTACAGCTTACAAGAGTGGAAGAGGTGAAATCGCAGAGTAACAAAGTAACGCTTGCTTCACCAATTCAAAACCTTTGGTTTATTTTATTTGATCGATCTTCTGGGCGACAGAGTCCCCTCACTGTTGAGCCTAGCAGAAATTCAGAAGACGACATGAATCCCAAAATTATAAGATTATACTTGCTAGCATTTTCAAATTATGATTTAACGTTTTTCGATTATTTATTTATATGTAAATGTATATAAATTGAATTGCGTGAAGACGTCATGAAATGACATCCGAAATGGACCGTCAGAATTGGACAGGTGGGGCAAATTTATTTTGAGTTTTAATTTATTTAAATTATTGTTATCTCAAAAAATTGACGAATTTTGCGTACACAAAAACGGGAACATCTTGCTCTCAAAAAGAACGGTCTTGCTCTCATTCAAATCTTACGCTCATTGATGAGTCAGGCTAACTTTGGAGTTCACCCAAGATGTCCTCGGGAGAAAATGCGGCATTGGAACATTAAAACTTCCATACGTAAAAGTAATTGAGTAAATAGTGTCTTTACGGGCATTGAACAATTTCTCGTAATGAACGTCAAAATTGGGGTATTGAAATAGAAACCGGTATTATGCGGAGAAGTTTCAGCAATATTTGCCATCTTTTGCGCAAACTGCTAAAACTGGTTTTTGTTATCAATCCGATTTGAGCACACTGCTGCTGGACTAACAACAGTTTCACGAAGACAAGTACCAACAGTGATTTCATCTTCGGTTTCGTGAAAAAGTTGAGGAATTTTTTCGGATGTGGCTTTGTATTAAGTTGGCACCCGGGAGCGTTGACAAAGTGTCCAAAATGAGAGGAACACCATCATCAGTATCGTATTTCCGGTTTTACCATCATCAGTATCGTATTTCCATATGGCACCCGAATGAGTTGCGATTCTGTTAGTGTGCTAATAAAGTCTTTATTATATAATTGTCAACGACTCGCTTCAGTGGTACGCGGTACCGAAATCTACTCAAATAAACCGGTTACGAAAATAAATTGACCGGGGAAAATGATCGCTATGATAACCTATTTCGATTTTTCCTATCAAGAAATCGTGTTTTATACATATCTTTCCATTGAAAGAAAAAAATTGTTTCCGAGTATTGGATCTTAAGACTGCTCTAAAAAGTTGTTTTCTAAGCGAAATAGTGTGAAGTTTCTAACATTCAGGAATTTCAGCAAACCCTCATTTTGTTTTGATTTCAGTCATCTATGGCTCCTTTGAAAAAAAATGTCACCTTGGTTGAGGACTGTTTTTGTTTGCAGAATTTTATCTTGAGTCAAATTTTTGAGGAAAAATTAAAAAAAAATAGATCGTCAAATGTTTATTTCTCTGTTTTTTGGAAACTTCAGTACTGAAGTTCACTGGAAGCTTAAAATGTTGATAATTGGTAGAAAGATTCCATTTTG
Source organism: Convolutriloba macropyga (assembly GCF_964194025.1). NCBI lineage: Eukaryota > Metazoa > Xenacoelomorpha > Acoela > Convolutidae > Convolutriloba > Convolutriloba macropyga. The sequence goes on along the minus strand of NC_134478.1, from coordinate 2,925,325 downwards.
CTTCAATTATTGGGGGCACCGAATTGTCTTAATTAGCAGTTTACGTGGTTAGCTAATCCCCTCCTAAAAAGACGAAAATTTTTGGATAGATTTTGCAGATTAACCAGATTAACTATTATCTATTATGTATTATCTCTTAGCCGATTATGCTAAGAGATAATAGTAGCCGATTAGGCTAAGAGATAATAGTATAATCAAAGTGAAAGACGGTCAGCATTGCAGCGGAAACCTTGAAAAAAATTGAAGATGTAAGCTCCATGCGCACATTTTCCAACATCGCAAAGACTCCATCATCCAAAAGGTGACGGAGACCCACGCAGATCGGATACTTGAGAGAATTTTTACAGACGTTATGGGACTTTTCTATGTCGAATAATTGTCATGAATCACATTCTCCATTTTGTTCACACCTGTCTACGGAAAGATAAATGGGAAGAGGCGGGAAGATGCTCAAAAGAATGGCGCAGAACAGTTTTGAAAACAGATCACTATATGGATCAGGCTGTTTTCAAGAAACAACCATTGTGGTGAATAAACGACAGAAAATGTTAGTCAAGAAGTTCGAGAAAGAAATTTCATAATACGGCAATAAAGCCAGTTTTTGTTTAACTCAGAACACCCCAAGATGATGTGGGGTGCAAAATTTTTGCATTCAGCCAGAATTACACTTCTAATTCTGAGACAAGGAGTATAAATAAGTTCAGCAGAGACAAAGAGACTTAGCAAAAAAAATTCAATTGATAAACTAGTTATTATTGCTGCGCAATTTTAAGGAGGAAGACAGAAGAGGCAGTTAGTAACGGCCAAGTTGGTGATTCGCAAATGAAAAGGTAGTATTAAAAGGTAGAGACGGAGGAACCTCAGTTGAGCTGTGCATTAGATAAGCCTAAAAAATCTTGACAAGTAGCTCAACTATTCAAACGGCGGCAAAATTGTGGCGACCAGAATCCCCCGTTTTTGCAATTTCTATGCCCATGACGTTGCTTCGCAAATAGTTGACAAGCAAAGCATCTTTCTAGATAAATTTTGTTTTGGAGTTCATGCAGTGAACGGATAAAAAACCGATATACAAAAAGCAGCCAATTATGCAGTTTTTTATGTGAATTTCAACAATATTCTTGAAAATTCTTCGGCAAAATTGTTCTGAAAGCTTATTCGGTAAAATTTTGTAGAAGAATTATGCAAATTCGGATTCTCACAAGAAAATTATTTGATATTGCATCTCACGAGAAGAAATTGTGTGATTTTATGATGAGGTCTTAGATTGATTTTTCAAGATATTCCTCGAGCCGGTTATTTAATAAACGTGCCTATGTACTTATATTTAAGTTTCATTGTCTCCATTTGATTCAGACATCAAACGTTTAAACTAAACTATAAATTGTTTTCTGTTCTGAATCTAAGCAAAAGTCGAAAACTTTTTATTTGAATATACTAACTGGTTGGTGTACTGTGCAGATGCGAGGCTTCCCAAAGCGAAGCTCGACACTATTATAATGGACCACGGTGATGTCTTAACTAACAGACGTACCAAAATGTAGGTTTCTCAACGAAAGTGATTGTTTAAGAAATTTAAAAAAATGCGTTTTCATGCGTTCAATAAGCCTAAATTGGACATAGCCTAATTCTAGATTATGTTTTTTTACCGCATCTGGCCATGCCTCGCGGGCCATGGCCATGCCTTAGCGGCCCGTGAGACTTGATAGGAATCTATCACAACCAAAAGTTAAACCAGTTTCGCCCCAAAATAAATTTTTTCTCTTTCGGTGTTTAGCGATTTCTGAGCAATTTTACGTCAACATTCATATCCTATTTTAAAACACGGAGAATTTTTGAGCAATCAACCACTCAGAAAAGTTTCTCAATTCTGATTGGCCAGCTGTTGACGCCACTTCAAATCAGCAACAAAATCCATCAGACAGCAAGAAATAACTTTTGAAACTGAAAAATCTTAGAATTCGTCAAAACTCAAAAATGGTCAAAACTGAAAATTTTTTACAAGGTTGGACCAAAATTTTGTACCCCCCGCGATTTTTGGAAGGGAACAACTGATCAGTGACAACGCGAGTTCACGATTCAGGCCGTCCAGTGAACGCCACCATGAACTGAGAAAATCCTTCAAAATGACCTAAGCATATGCCGATATAATATGGAAAATATGGACTCGTAAACACCCTCCACAATGGAACCAAAAATCGAAGTGGTCAAAAGAACATGTGCGAAACCTGAAAGAAGGCGAGTTAGTTTGGCTAGTAGATGAATCTGTTAAACGCTGAGAGTATAAACTGGGATGAATCATTGAGATCATCACTGGCAACGAGAGTGTTGTGAGATCAGCGAGAGTCAAAATAAAACATGGAGGGCTAAACCGGCTAGTTGTGAAGTTAGCGCCAGTATTCTACGGTGGTGTTTCCGTGATTGACAACAGGGCCGGTGATGTTGGCGCAACTTCAAATCAGCAACCTAAACCATCAGACAGCAAGAGATGACCTTTGAAACTGAAAAATCTTAGAGTTCGTCGAAACTCAAAAATGGTCAAAACTGAAAATTTTTTACAAGATTGGACCGAAATTTTTTACCCCCCCCCCCCGCAATTTTTGGAAGGGAAAAACTAATCAGTGACAACGCGAGATCACCATTCAGGCCGTCCAGTGACCGCTACCATGAACTGAGAAAATCCTTCAAAATGACCTAAGCATATGCCGATATAATATGGAAAAAATGGACTCGTAAACACCTTCCACAATGGAGCCAAAAATCGAAGTGGTCAAAAGAACATGTGCGAAACCTGAAAAAAGGCGAGTTAGTTTGGCTTGTAGATGAATCTGTTAAACGCTGAGAGTACAAACTGGGACGAATCATTGAGATGTTCACTGGCAACGAGAGTGTTGTGAGATCAGCGAGAGTCAAAATAACACTTGGAGGGCTAAACCGGCCAGTCATGAAGTTAGCGCCAGTATTCTACGATGGTGTTTCCGTGATTAACAACAGGGCCGGTGATGTTGGCGCAAATTCAAATCAGCAACCTAAACCATCAGACAGCAAGAAATGACCTTTGAAGCTGAAAACTCTTAGAATTCGTCGAAACTCCAAACTGGTCAAAAGTGAAACTCAAAAGCTCAAAACTGAACGCTTTTGCATCGGACCCACAAGTGGAAATATTAGCACTTATATGGTGCAAACTTGGCATTTTTTAATATTTTGTTATTTATTGTTAAATTTCTTAAGTTGTTTATTTTATAATATTTCAGGTGATTATTAAAGGTCAAATACGGTACATTTGAGACATTTAGAACCTCGTAATAATCATCCGTGCTTATGTCAATAAGAGTAATCTTTGCAGTAATTTGACATTTACAATGTAAACAATGACCTAAATCACTTTCTTGATTAACCAATCAGAAAAAGTAGCAATGATGCTATAAATGATAAATTTTTGATTGTTTACTTCAAACTAATTGTTTGAATCGTGAAACCGAATTGTCTTTAGAATCATTAGAATTTGATACCAAGAGCAGTTGACTCTCAGAGGAGACTAAATTTTGATTCTTTAACAACTTTAGTCTTTTTTTGCTAATCTAATGATGGAAACAGCTTGATAAACTTGTAGTCTAAAAAAAGAGACATGACCGCAACAGGTGAGTTTGATAACTTCTCGGTGGCGATAACAACCGTGTGGTAATATTTATTATAGTTCAGTTTTTGAGGCGCAAGCGTGCAGTTTTTATTAACTAATTGAGGTCAAATTTGAAGGCCATTTCTGGCGTGAATTTGATAACATAATCAAATTCTTACTAACACTTTTTAGGGCAGTTGAGAAATGGTTGAGCTTGAGTTTAAAATGGTCTCCCATTTTTTTAGTGCAGCATAATACCTTCTTAGCAAATTAAGTGAGGATGTATGCAAAAAATGTATGCCATTATAGGCAAACCAATAAAGCAACGCTCTTTTTGATGTTTTCGATAATAATCGGTAACAAAAAAAATGCAAAGAAATGATCTCTTTGGGCTCAAAAAAAGAAAAGAAATAGTGACAACAGTCAACGAACAGAAGGAAGTCTCGGAATATTAAGGTGTGATTTTTTTTGATGCTCGGCGAGTAAAATATGCGCGGACAATGAGATGTTGAATTGGAAACAAATACTTCGTACAGTCATCACTATTTAATATAGCGCATAATTGTTTGTATTACTAATGTGAGGAAAAAAGCTAAGCATTAGCTCTTAGTGCACGACCTATATTGCTAAGCTTGTTGTTGTTGGTGGCTATTTTTCTGCTGCGGTATTGAATCGCCCGTCAGTGGATTGAATCCTCGCAGAATTGGAAAAAGTGCTTCTAGTACAAATTGCATGCATTTTCTAGTGCTGATTTCTACTGTTTGCCAGCTAGCATAACGTGATTGTTTGATTCATTATGTCGAGATATACAAAAGCAATAGCACAAATGAATTCAATCATATAGCACTAAAATCTTTGAGTTTTGCCATGCAAGTAGCGCAGCTAATATATATATATATAATATATATATATATATATATGCAGAATATAAATAATATATATATATATATATATATATATATATATATATAAAAATTTATATGTATATATATTATATATATATATATAATATTCTTATATATACCTTTATGTATATATATATAATATATATATATATATATATATAATATATATATATATAATAATATATATATATATATATATATATATATATATATATATATATATATATAGATTCAAAAATGTAATGGAAGGGAAAGTTGGGAAAAAACAAGATTTTCAAAACAATTCATGTTCTTCCAAAAGTTCCTCCAATAGCTTGAACGATCAAATTTTCAGTTTAATTTATTTTGTTTTTTTCGGGAGTAGATTCATATTATTTATAAATTCAAAAATTTTTTGAAAATCTTTTTTATTGTTTTCAAACACAAAAGCATGTTAGTCGATTTTGCGCTTTAAAGGAAGCGAAGTTGTGCATACATGTTCCTAGTACGAGGCTTTTAACAAAACTATAAATATTGTTCCGCTTTTAAAGTGGTAGTCATTTCAACGTAAGAAGCCTTTTAAAGATTTTTATAAGATTTTATACAGCTCGAAGGCTCTAAAAATTCAAATCTATTAAAAGTGCCTTTATTTTTTGAACCACAAACTTGTAAGGGCATGCTTGCTAGCATTTTCAAATTATTAGAATTCAAGATATATTTTGCTGATTTACTTATAAATAAGATGCAGCTCAACGTATAAATAAAAAAATTGCGTGAAGACGTTATAAACTCACATTTTAATACGGAGATATGCTAAACTTTTATCTAGAATTTCTGTCGGAGTATACGTGCCAGTTTTTACGCAGTTGGCTCTAAAAAACTTCTAATGAATACTCTTTGATCGATATAAAAAACGAAATGGAGAAATTATGTTGTTCAAATTGGCTCCAAAACAGGCGAATTCTAATGTAAAATTGCAATTGGTGCATTTAAGTTGTCCTCGAGTGTAATCCATATTGTTTTCGCACCATAAGATTCTTTAATTATTTACAACTTTTTTGTCCTCATTTTTCCCACCAACACTTGAGAATTGGTGGCTAATACTGGTGCTTAGAACATAAGTAGTATAAGTAAATGACTAGTAGTATTACTAGGGGGGTCACGCACTGTAAAAAAACGACCCCCTATAAGATGATGCCGAAATTTCAAATTATGTTGAAATTTCAAAATCATGATACAGTTGTATCAATACTAAGGGGGGGACGGGGTCTTTTCATTTTTGAATATTTGATTTTTTTTCATTTTAACCTTTCGGCTATCTGGGACAAACAATTAAACTTCTTTGTTTGTTTGAACTATATTTACATCTCCAGACTATTCGTAGCTATGTGTATTTACAGTGTTTTACATAAACTATACACTAAAGAATTTATACTTTCTATATCAATACTGCGGGTTTGCTTTGAATTAGGTCCAAGATGTTACCACTATCATATTTTCTTTCAAATTGACCCAGTTTCTACCTAAAGCTGTATCATGAAAATATATTAAAGCAAGATGAAAAGACTCTCATTCCGGCAGCTCAAAAGGGTAAACAAGGTACGAAAAAGCGCAACAGGTTTCTCGAGTTTTGTCTTAAGATAACAACGGTCACAGCTTTTTGTCTGTAGAATAGCTAGTGTTTAATTATTCATTCCCCGCACAATTTCGTTGTCTGGAAGTTGTTTAAACTGTGTGATAACAAACTTTATTTGCTTCGTTACCCGAAATCTTTGGAGCTGTTGGTAGAGAAAGACAAGAACATGGAGATTGACTACCACCAGATAGAGAGCTTGGCAGGTACGTGTATTTAATTTTCGGTTAGATTAATCAAATTAATATTGGTCATGAATAGAGGAAAAAGTTTCAACATAGAAAAAGATTTCAACTCGTCTTCTTTTTAACAATGCGGATAACGGTCAGTTAAAAAATTAGGCAGCGTTAACATCGTTCTTTTAAATAGAACATAATATTGCATGACGTCATCTGTTTGTTGCTCTGTGTTGTGCTGTATGACCGCTTCTGGTTGCTCTTGTTTTGAAGTTCTCTGTAGAAGCGATAGTTGTTTCGACTTGTTTTTTGTTAGTGGATTGTTTAATATTTGCGAAACTTGAGGTTGTGCAGTTGTAAACATGTTGCGAGGAATGAGCACAAATTCCTCAGTTGGCATTTTTCTGTAGATACTCTAGACAAGGTCTGGCACTTAGTTGAATCAGAGAATGCCCTCTCGTTGTCAGGAATAATTTACTTCTTTCCAGCGCACTGAAATATTTTTCAGAAAGTTGTCGTAGTTGAGGTTCGATTTGTTGTAGTTCTCTCTTGTTGATTGGGACAACACCAGAGAGCACGTTCATTACACAATCGCTTAGGAACCGAATGAATTCAATATCTTGGGCTAGAAAAATTCTCTTGCTTTTCGATTTGGGGTTGCTGTTAACGCACCAGCGCTTCAGCATAAGCAAATGTCTCTTTTTCATTCGTAATTGGTGTAATAACAGCTTCCTCCGAAAGAATATAGAATACTGATGGTTCGGGACCAATGAGTTGTGAAGAAAATCGTAAGCCTTGACTTGTTATAGGATCCAGGTCAATGATTAAATGTCCAGAGGGTTGAGCTGTTGCTAATTTGTATGCGTCCTTGAGTAATTGGAGACAGTTTAACTGTTTTCCGAGGTATTCTATTTGCTGAATGTCACGCAATGATTTGAATAAAACTATATGAGTTGTGTTTAGATCAATTGTCAGCGACCATTTACTCTGTTGGAATAAGTTGTGTTTGATGTAGGTCACATGAAGTTTTCTCTGTCTTCCTGACGTTGCTTTTTTCACAAACTCTCTGTCGTTAAAAATTTCCTCGCATGAGTCATCATAAACGAGCAGACAGTCCGAAAGCTTTTTCGTTATATCCAATCCGGAATACTTGATGAACTCAATGTGCGGTATTTTTTGTTGTATAGCTGTAAATGTGTCCTGGAACTCTTTGTAGAAGTAATAAATTTTGAGAAATGCTGGGTAGAAGGACCTACTTTGCAACATGTTGAATATGAGGTCAGTTTTCCCAGAACCACTTGGGCCTACAACCGCCATGAATATCCTATCGTTTGTGAGAATGACTTTATTCATAATTTAGGATTTGGTAAAATATAACCAACCAGACTCGAAAGCAGTGCAATCCAAATTGATTTCTCTTCGCAACTCTCCGATATCAAGAATAGCACGGCAAAACAGAGACTAATCATGAGCACTATAATGCTCACTTGAACGAAAAATATAATCTCTGATCGAGGGACTACGGTATTGGAGCAGCAACGCCATGGAGGTCTCTCTCGGTTTCCATAATCAAAAACCAAGTTTGTAATACCCCCATCAATTTCGTCTCTCGTAACTCGGGTACTCATTGAATCAGTTTTATCGATTTTACTTAACGTCTGTTTACTGGAACTGTAATTTGAAAAAATGATCTTGCTAGACAATTTTTCCAAACTCATGTTCTGATTTTGTCTTCATATTTTGTCTTCCCATCGCGCCCAAGGGCTTTTCTAAAGAATTTTAGTGGCCAAATGTAACGATTTAGAGGGGGTCGTTTTTTTACAGTGCGTGACCCCCCCTAGTGTTACTATTAGTCATTTACTTATACTACTAACATAATTGTTTCAGTTAAATTGGAGATGGTTTAAATAAAGACTTTTTACGTCAATTGATGTGAAAATATGGATCTGTTATTTGTAAAATAAAAGCAAAATGCCGTAACTTTGCCAGCCTCAAGTCAAAAACGTTTTTAGCTGGCGTCTACCGTGTTTTTGTCTGGAATTAGAGGATGGTGAGGAAGCAGTATTATTTATCGAGAATATGAACACTTCTTAATAAAACTAATGTCATCGCAAAAATTTGCTTCTCGAATTGGCCATATTTTATGAATTTTATTGACTCTCTGAAAACTCGTATTTCTTAATGAATTTTTTAAAAAAACATATTAAATAACAAGTAACCAAAAATTCAAGACAATATTTCATTATATTTTGTTCGCATTTTATATTCGCATAGCTTTTGCTCAAACTTGCTAAATGTTTCTCAAATTCGATATCACGTAATAGTAGTAGAGTGAAAGTATTCAAAACAATTAAGTTTTCTAAAATGCAATAAGGGTGGTTCTACACTTTATACGGTGGTTATTTCAATGTCTGACGCTTGTTGAATTTATTGATGATTTTGAGGAGGGCATAACGTAACTTTATATCACTAGAAAGACTAAAATTATTAAAAATTCTTTTTTCTTTTTTTTGTGAATCAAAAAATTATAAGAGTATACTTGCTAGCATTTTCAAATTATGAAAATACTATGCGTTTTTTGATTATTTACGTATATGTGAACGTATGTAAATTGAATTGCGCGAAGATGTCAGGAAATGACATCAGAAATGGACAGTTGGAGCAAATTTATTTCGAGTTTCAATCTATTTAAATTATTGTTATCATCTCCAAAAATTGACGAAATTTGCGTACACAAAAACGGGAGCATGAATCCATAAAGATACTTAGAGTTTCTTTAAAAGAAAAAATCATGCAGATTTATTTATAATTTTTATTCTTGTTATTTATAAAGGAACGCTGCATTCAGTATCTTTGCTTCAGTAAATTTTTATGAGTTTCTAAACAGATAAAATAATCAACAGTAGAACAGCAGAATATTTAATGCTGATTATTTTTAAAAAATGGAATCTAAGTGAAAATGAATAAATTTTACTTTTTTACCAGCAGAGAAATTAAGTTCAGTTTGTCAGCTACAACTACAAAGCAGTTTGCTTGAGTTCATAAACAAGCATAAAATTGTGAGTGAAGTATTTTTTGTCATAATCTGAATAAAATCAAAGGAGTGGACAAAAAAAGGATACTAAAAGAGCTCTTTGGTTCAGGAAAATTGTTTTACTTGCTTTCAATAATCAGCTAATTTTGAAAGGCGTTACAAAAATAGTTTTTTTTCTTCCTTATAAAATAAATAACTGAGGTTACACTTCTAGACCGAAAGTACTTCTTTCATTTCGTATATGAGGGGTTGGAACAGTGTGATGGATGACCATTAGTCTAACATTAGTATGCACATTATATGTTTTTGTTCTAGTTGAGTAGATTATAATAAAATAAAAAAACTACGTTTTTAAAAACGCAAAATACTTTCGATTAATTGCGGCCACAACCAGCACAATGCCACTGTTCTTAAAAAAAAGCGAGGTCTCGTTAAAATCAATTCAGTCAAATGTATTTAAAAAAAGAGCACGATTGAGTCTTCTGACTGGTCCACAATTGGTTAAGGTCTCTGTTCGAGAACTCATGACAATTCATGATGAACTGATGCAAGTCGTTTTGGCATTTTGAAAATCAATTGTAAAAAGTATCAAGAATTAACTCTGCCTTTTTTCCCTTAAATTTTTTTTGTCTGATGTTATTTATTAGTTTTTGTTGAACCTCTTCTCAAACGCGCACTTTTTCATGTATTGAAGTGCTGATGTTAGGTCAGACGCGAGGTGGGCTCCTTTTACAGCCCTAAGGTATAAAGAGTTAAGGTTACCTATTTTTGCGCGCCAAGTAGGTTCACCCATATCTTTTAGACTAACCGACTCAATAAGACACAGAAGATAAACTTCTATTAAAACGGAGGTATTTCAGTTTAGCACCGGAATCAAGAGTATACACATGGTGTATAAAAACCAACAGACTAACGAGAGTTAGCGGAGCATAAGCTTTATATAAGAGAACAGTGTCGTCTCAGTCTCTGAATTGTTGAAGGTATACATCCAGTATTTCTACTGCTAATTCATCCGGGGTTAAGAGTTTCAAATCCGAGTTTGTGAGTTTTAGAAGAAATTCGCTGGATGTGGCATCCTCGTTGTATAGTGAGATGGAGAGTCATGTTGTCGTCAAAGTGGAGTTGTGACTTGTATCGTCGTCTGAAATCCCTCTCAGTAGAATGTTGACTAGTGTCGTCAGTAAGTAGTCCACTCGATTGTGGAACCAATGAGGGTGCCGGTTACAGGTCTCCTGCTTTTTCAATTGCAAATCAAATTAAATCTACTCTGCTTAGACAGCATTCAAACTCTAATCACCAGAAATAATAACACAATCAAATATTTACTTTCATCTACATGTTTCAAATAATTGTGAGAGAACTTCAGTTTTTCTTTTTTCCGGGAAATGTTGGGGAAAAAGGTAAGAAAATGACCTTCACGGATGAAGTTTCTATCAAATTTTCTCCTTAAAAATTTCGAGGAAAACAAACAAATAGCTTTTTTGTGCATAAAGGAACCATTACTCAGCAAAATTTCATTATAAAGGGGAATGCTGACCATAAAAAATTCAGTTGCCAGCTTCATAAAAAATCTGGTTGAAAACAACTGAGTGTCCGGTTGGGGCGATTTCTGGTAACGCCAACCAATTTATGTAATGACTTCAAAACTGCATCCATCTTCAGCCTGAAAATTGTCTGTCCCATTAGGAATCAGTCGCTGTTCAGAATAAAGAATTCGACTGATTCCTAAAGAGACGGACATTTTTCAGACTGAAGATGGATGCAGTTTTTGGAGTCATTTCAGAAATTGGATGAGGTTACCAGACATCGATCAAACCGGACACTCAGTTGGTTTCAACCAGATTTTTCATGAAGCTGGCAACCGAATCTTTTATGGTTAGTGTTCTCCTTTATAAGGAAATTTTTGTTGTGTAATGGTTTCCTTATCCACAGAAAAGCTATTTGTTTGTTTTCCTCGAAATTTTTAGGGACAAAATTAGATAGTACTTTCATCTGTGAAGATCATTTTCTTACGTTTTTTCACAACATATCCCAGAAAAAAAGAAAAACTGAAGTTCTCTCACAAACATTTGAAAAATGTAGATAAATTAAACACTTGATTGTGTTTTTTTTCCGATGATTAGAGTTTGAATGCCGACTAAGCATAGATTTAGTTTGCTTTGCAATTGAAAAAGCAGAAAACCTGTAACTGGCACCCTCATTGGTTCCACAATCGAGTGGACTACTTACTGACGACACTAGTCAATACTCTACTGAGAGGGAATTCAGACGACGATACAAGTCCCAACTCCACTTTGACGACAACACGACTCTCCACCTCACTATACAACGAGGATGACATATCCAGCGTATTTCTGCTACAACTCACAAACTCTGATTTAAAACTCTTAACCCCGGATGAAGTAGCAGTAGAAATACTGGATGTATACCTCCAACCATTCAGAGACTGAGAAGACACAGTTCTCTTATATAAAACCCATGCTCCACTAACTCTAGTCAGTCTGTTGGTTTAGATACACCATTTGTATACTTTTGACTCCGGTGTTATACTGTATTACCACCGTTTTGATAGAAGTTTATCTTCTGTGTCTTATTGAGTCGGTTAGTCTAAAAGATAAAGGTGAGCCTACTTAGCGCGCAAAAATAAATAACCCCAGCTCTTTATACCTTAAGGCTGTAAAAGGAGCCCACCTCGGGTCTGACTTAACATCAGCACTTCAATGATTGAAGCCGGGAACAGAGTAGCACAGAAAATTTTCTAAAACTTCAGAAATTCACTTCTAGGGAGGAATGGAATACGTGAAAAAGTGCACGTTTGAGAAGAGGTGCACCAAAAACTAATAAATAACATCAGACAAACTAATTTAGAGTTTCTTTGCAGAATTCAGGTACATTCAAAATTAAAGGATATTTCATATATATTGTATCCTTACGATATCTATTTCACATCGACAATTTCCAACGTTTTAATCAAAGCTTTTATTACCGACGATTTATTATGCTCTTTAAAATAAGTAAAATTAAACATTCTTACTTCTAAAAATTGATAAAACGAAATTTCGTTCATATTTTTTGTCCGTTTCCTTTTTATCTGTTGATCTTGAAAAAAAACAAGTGCTGACCCCTGATAGTACCGGGTGATCTTCTCTGTTTGTACCCCGTTACGTTATGCATTCCGGTAAACCCCGGTACGTGCCATTAAGTAAATCATTATGTAAAAAATGGCACGTGCACTTAGGGGTACAAATAAAGCGCACCAATTAAGCGTGGACGAAAACGAACAGGACCCATTTTCATTCCAATCAGAATTTTATACAGAAATTCCAAGAACAGAACAAAGTTCAAAATCAAAAGATCGTTGTAGTACCTAGAAGTCTATTTGGATTGCGCTAAAAGAAAAAATGGATCTTTTCCGTTTGTGCCCCCCCCCCCCCCAGTACGTTATGCGCCCCCCAGTTACAGAGCACGTGCCATTACATAGTAAATCATTATAGTGAAAATATGGCACGTGCGTCTGGGGGTTGCAAATAATATGCGCCCACTAAGCTGGGGGGGGGGGGGCACAAACGGAAAAGATCCAAAAAATCTTTTCCAGGTGTGCCCCCCCCCAGCTTAGTGGGTGCATTTTATTTGCACCCCAGACTCACGTACCATTTTTTAACATACTGATTCACTATCTAATGACACGTGCTCTTCAACCCCATTGGGGAGGCAAAACAGAATAGATCCCTGAAAACAATCGACAAACAAAAGAAACATCAAAAACTTTTCAGGTCGCGACATATTTATTAAAACTGCAATCAGTTATTACCACAACTCTTAAGAAATTCACGGGAATCGTAAACATTCTAACATTTCTTTTTCGTTTGTTTTCCTGAAGCAAAAGGGTTGAAAATATGGGGAGGGGATATTTTCCGTATAGAGAGGCCATCCCGCAGTTCCATATATGCACCCCTGTTCGATATACACCCATACCCCTCTCCCCCGTTACAAAGAACGTGCCATTACAAAGTTAACCTTTATGTAAAAATATTGGGGGGAGGGGGTGCAAATAATATGCACTCACTAAGCCGGGGGGCACAAATGGATAAGATCCGGTATAAGTTACGAGGTTATCGGGAGAAATTGCTTGAAACACGTACGTCACTTTATCACAAAAACCGACGAAGGACGACGTAGAAAATAATTGACAAGTTTACAAATGCGCGGTTTGTTCTGGAAATTAAAATAAAAAAGAACATAATTCCAAAGACAGATACCATTACCATGCCAGTGGGATTGAAAGGTAGAGGTTCAATTTATCTATCGTTTAGTTGTGGAAAAATGAATCAATTACACAAATATTAAACGAACTAAAAGTTTCTCCATGATAGGCTCCCACATTTATGTTATGAGAAGTTTAAAAAAGCGTGAAAAAAAAGGCTCGAATTTTTTTGTTACAGTTGGAACTTTAAGGTTATTAGCCCTTTTTGATTAGATACAATGAATTCATTCCAAGAATCTACAGATGTTGCAAAAAAGTTCTTTTGGTAAAGTGATTTGTGTTTGACGTCGCAATGGAATAAATATTCTGTACTGCATTGAAGGAACTAAATGTATGAAAACTGGAGCTCTGTTCGAAACAAACTCGTGGAAGTAAATGACTTCTTCAATGCTCAAAATGTATCCATAAGAAAGTTTTCAACATTGAAACCTTGAATCATGAGTTGTGTCTAATTTTTTTCTAACTTTTTTCTGTTACAGCAAGGCTTTGTTGCCTAGTTTAACCGTTTCTCATGTGACATTAGAGGAGAACGCTTTATGTTGCTTAATAGAACATCAATATAGTAGAAAGGTCTAACAGCTAGTGCCACCATAAGGTTATTACTTGCGTGAATTTGTAAAGAACTCTTGTTGGTATAAACTTATCTTACTTCAAAATTTTAATTTTCGCAGTAAATTTTCCATTTTCTCTTGGTAGATTAAGATATTTGAAAAATTTTCCAAAGTCTTTACTGCATGTTCAATGTCAGCTTTTCCGAAGAATTGTTAGAGAACAATTGATTATAAAATTGTTTTTGGACTTCTTACATTATTCAATCAACTATGTTTTAATGTGGTGAGATTTGGACTTTTCTGTCAACGTAGTAGGCTGATGTTTCCTCGGAATCTTTAAGGTTTTTCCTCGCTATGTCAGGATCTAAATTGGATGCGTAAAATGAGGTATTATCCGCATAAGAACCTTTACTTTGATTATTGATTTTATTACTGAAATTCTTGATGTAAAAACTGCAAAACAATTGTTTGAGCTAAGTTCCCAGGGGAACACCCTTGTAATGTTCAATATTGTCATATTGTTCTATAATATCACTAAATACTTCTGCAGTCCATGTAGAGAAAATACCTGTATCAATTTGAGAGCGCTGCTCAAGAATTAACAAAAACTTTTCAGGTCCCGACATATTTATTAAAACTGCAATCAACTATTACCACAACTCTTAAGAAATTCACGGGAATCGTAAACATTCTAGCATTTCTTTTTCGTTTGTTTTCCAGAAGCAAAAAGGGTTGAAGGTATAGGGAGGGGATCTTTTCCGTATAGGGAGGAGATCCCACAGTTCCATATGCACACCCTATCGATATACACCCACATCCCTTAAAAAGAACGTGCCATTACAAAGTAAATCTTTATATAACAAAATTTGGGGGGGGGGGGGGTTGCAAATAATATGCACTTAATAAGCCGGTGGGCACAAATGGATAAGATCCGGTATAAGTTACGAGGTTATCGGGAGAAATTGCTTGAAACACGTACGTCACTTTATCACAAAAAACCGACGAAGGACGACGTAGAAAATGTTTGACAAGTTTACAAATGCGCGGTTTGTTCTGGAAATTAAAATAAAAAAGAACATAATTCCAAAGACAGATACCATTACCATGCCAGTGGGATTGAAAGGTAGAGGTTCAATTTATTTATCGTTTAGTTGTGGAAAAATGAATCAATTACACAAATATTAAACGAACTAAAAGTTTCTCCATGATAGGCTCCCACATTTATGTTAAGAGAAGTTTAAAAAAGCGTGAAAAAAAGGCTCGGATTTTTTTGTTACAGCTGGAACTTTAAGGTTATTAGCCCTTTTTGATTAGATACAATGAATTCATTCCAAGAATCTACAGATGTTGCAAAAAAGTTCTTTTGGTAAAGTGATTTATGTTTGACGTCGCAATGGAATAAATATTCGGTACTGCATTGAAGGAACTACTAAAAGTATGAAAACTGGAGCTCTGTGCGAAACAAACTCGTGGAAGTAAATGACTTCTTCAATGCTCAAAATGTATCCATAAGAAAGTTTTCAATATTGAAACCTTGAATCATGTGTTGTGTCCAAATTTTTTTCTGATTTTTTTCTGTTACAGCAAGGCTTTGTTGCCGAGTTTAACCGTTTCTCATGTGAAATTTGAGGAGAACGCCTTATGATGCTTAATAGAACATCAATATAGTAGAAAGGTCTAACAGCTAGTGCCACCATAAGGTTATTACTTGCTTGAATTTGTAAAGAACTCTTGTTGGAATAAACTTATCCTACTCCAAAATTTTATTTTTCGCAGTAAATTTTCCACTCTCTCTTGGTAGATTAAGATATTTGAAGAATTTTCCAAAGTGTTTACTGCATGTTCAATGTCAACTTTTCCAAAGAATTGTTAGAGAACATTTGACATTTGATTATTAAATTGTTTTTGGACTTCTTGCATTATTCAATCAACTATGTTTTAATGTGGTAAGATTTGGACTTTTCTGTC
This sequence comes from Convolutriloba macropyga, assembly GCF_964194025.1. Taxonomy (NCBI): domain Eukaryota; kingdom Metazoa; phylum Xenacoelomorpha; order Acoela; family Convolutidae; genus Convolutriloba; species Convolutriloba macropyga. Next base: position 2,909,199 of record NC_134478.1, on the reverse strand, counting down.
AAAGTAGTAGGCTGATGTTTCCTCGGAATCTTAGCTTTGATTATTCATTTGAATACTAAAATTCTTGATGTAAAACTGCAAAACAATAGTTTGAGCTAAGTTCCCAGGGGAACACCCTTGAAATGTTCAATATTGTCATATTGTTCTATAATATCACTAAAAGTTTCTGCAGTCCATGTTGAGCAAATACCTGTATCAGTTTGAGAGCGCTGCTCATAAAACCTGGTGAGTGCATTTTCTGGTAAAGTATATCATGTTTGTTTGAGTCTAAGGCTTCGAATAGAAATAGCAAAGCTCTTGAGACAATTTTACTGTCAGCAAAATTGGAGCGTACAGCCTATGTGAAAACGAAAAAAGTCTTGAGTTCAAAAAGGGCCCCTCGAAACTCGTTTGCTTTGGGGAAAAAACCATTTCCGTTGAGGTGTGAAATTATTAGCTTTTCAAAAACATGAGTGAGTGAGCATATAACAGAGGTTGGTCAATAGTTTCTGGATTGACTCGTTCTTTTGCGTCTAAATGTGGGAAAGCTTTCATAAGTTTAACTGGAAGCGTATTTTGGTCAATACGATGTCTAAAAGACTTTGCAAGATGTGATACTAGGAATTTCGCCCCACTCATTAGCGCCAGGGCCCAGGATTGTTGAGGGCCAAATAATCTTTAAAATTTAACACCCCAAACAACAATGTGCACCTCTTGCTCAGCAGCATATCCAATAGAGAATTGTCACCGGGGCTCTTTTGTTTATTTCACATGTCTTCTTCTGTTTGTTTCTGAGTAAGGCTTCTTTTGCTTTTGTTTCTGAGTATAGTACTCACAGAATTTCCAAAACTGAAAGTTAAACAAATTTGTGCTTTAATTTGAATTTTTAAACAAGTCATCAAAAGAACTTTTGATTTTTACAAATAGTGCCATTTTTTCTTTTGGTTGCTGGTGTCTATTGCAATTTTTCCAATTTGCTGATTTGTTGTTCTTCTAAACAAATCTGCGTAACATTTTCTTAAAGTAGAGATAATTTAGATTTGTTTCTCTGTTTAAATCTTAAGTGGGGCGGAACTAATGACGGTTTTGTTTGCACTTTTTTCAAGTTCTCGAAACATAAGTAGAAAATGCGCCAAGATATATAGGATAGATAATAAAGAAAAAGTGGTTGAAGATTGTTTGTCGTATGAAAATTAGAATCTACTTTGGTTTACCCATCTCCTTTGGTTTTTCTCCATTTGATTCAGCCAGTATCACAAATCGCAAAGAATCTGATCTACGGCCTGATTCAAAGATGGCAAATTGTGCTCTTTCTAAGTTTGAACAATCATTAACGATGTAATCAACAAGAATTTTGTCCCCCGTTTTGACGTTGCTGCTAACGTGTTGCCAGATTAAGTTAATTGGAGTTTAATTTTTTTAGTGAGTTTTTGTGGTCCGTGAAACATTCAAGGTCATAAACTTCTAATTTTTGCTGGAGGCTTCGACAATTGAATAGCATTACCCTAGACGAGGCCTACCAAACTTTTTCTGAGGATTAGACGTGAAAACAACAGGGAAGGTGTCCTTCGAAGTGGTCTTGCATTCAATGCAAGTGTTTTTGACAGAAATTTATATTTGTGTGGATAAATTGCATCTTTAAGAATAAAAACTTTAGGAATTAGAATTCTAAGGCCTTCTCCATTTATGGTATCAAATTCATTTTTGACTTAGTGGTCTGGGTGGAATCATGTAGATGATTCCAAAACAATTTCCAATAGATTGTGATTTTTTTCAATGTAAACTAGATCTCAGTTAAACCATAGATAGTTTTTAGCCCAATCTCCAATGATAGCTGCTCTAATAAGTTCCGTTTCTTAACTATTCTACGACAGTACAGATCACAAAATTAAATGCTGTTTAGAACAGATCAAATTTAAAAATTCAAACCGATCAAATTAATTTTTTCCTTGGCTGCGTGTCTTTAAGCCTGGATTCTTTTCGAAATCCTTGGAAAGTTTTTAGTAAATAATATTTGTCTATAACGAATAAATTGTTCTTTGGGAACATAAAAATAGAAAAAACAAATAATCATATCATTGAGAGAAAAACAGAAGTTTTATGCTTGAAGTAACTGCTTCTAAAATCTTGTTTTATTTTTGGTTATAGTGGTAGTAATGGTTCTTTCGAGAGAATTTGTAGGCAAAAACTGCTATGCGAAGTAAAAACTTTTTAGTTTAACAGAGAAGGCGAGTTTATGGATGAGAAATGTCCATCGCTTTTTAAAGGTCAATTACCCAACTTTCTATTTAACAGGGCTCATAAAGTTTGCAGATGCTATTTTGATGATGTTTACGACACTAAATTGTTGTATGTTTGGTGACGATGCGACAGTTATTGGTTTTGTAAGGAGGCAAATTTTTTCAACTGTTCAAATGTTTGAATTTCTTTGAGAAGATGCACCCTAAGATTAGAATACACTCAATTGTCAGTACAAATAACAGCCTTTGATGGAACCCAATTATTGTATTTTTTATGATTTTTTTCAGGCTTTTTCAATATGGAATGATTTTTTTTTGCATATTTTTTCAGGCTTTTTTAAAAAAGAAAAGATGTTTTGTGCATTTTTTTGTTTGATCAAATTGTTTATGCAATCTCGGATGATCAGAAACGCTTTTTTGTTCGCTCAATTCCAATTAAAATTTCTAATTTTTCCCGAGTTGTCGAACATCAAGAAACGTGCAATGATATGTCCTGCACGTTTGCGTCTGTCCCTAGTTTGCGTCTGTCCCTAATCAATACGGATAACAAATTATTTTTTGACGCTTCGCTGTTGTGGCCACTGATAACGTATGTAAATATTAAAAAAAACATTTCCAAGTTGGTGACAATAGTCTTTATTAACTGATCTGTTTCTTTTATCTTTTGATTCATTCATTATCACAAAGTTCCCTCACATTCGTTTTGGATAGGCCCATGAAGGCATCTTGAGACAAAAATTTGTAAGGGAACAAAATATCTTTAGTTCAGGAAAATGTTCTGAGCTGAAGACGATATTTTTAGGACGTAGGCAACGTGTTTTTGTACGTTCAAAGATGATAGACAATGGTTTTTTTAGCTGCTATAGGTCATATGAAGTTGTTTGAAGACTGCCCAATGTTCAGTTTGAAGTCTTAAAATTAAGATAGTGTTGGTATGTACGTTTTGGATCATAAGAAAACTTCCTTATGATCGATTTTTTAGCATAGGAAATTGTCAACGTGTTTGGTTTCGATTTTATTTATGATTACTGGCATAAATGTCCCACACAAAACTAACAGAAGAAAAAACTATTCGAATATTTGCCCATAGCTAAGAAAATTTAAGTTTCTGAACTTTTGGGTAACTATAAAAAACTAGTTTTGGGCTAAGTGATGAATTGTGTGGGTAGCTTCTGTGGAAATTAGACACCTTCATGATGCCTAAAGGTCAACTGCGTGCTTAGATTTATTCTTTTTTGACACTTTTTTCCCGCGGTTCACGTTTAGATTTTCACCGTAAGAAACACTCGCGTAAAGGATGCAATGTGACGAGGTATTGTCACTGTAGTTGGCAAAACCCCCCATAACCCCCAAAACTTTTTGCGACATCATTTCTGCCGCCGTTAAAAAACTTTTAAAATGTCAATGGAAGAAAAACACGACAGTGTTTCAATTTGAGCGCCGTTTTGAGCTTGTACTAGAAAAACGACACGATGTTTAAATATCACATTCAATTTCACTCATAGTGACATAGAGTTCAGGTACGTCTAGTCTACACAATAAAAATTTTTCTTGTGAAATCACACGATTTTTTCTCGTGTGATAAAAAATCAAAAAATTTTTCGTGTGAAAAATGCGTCTCATGCAATTTTTTTCACTCGGGAAAATTTTCTTCGTGTGATGAAAAATTACACGATTTTTCATGTGAATGAATGTATGAGGAAATGAAGCAATTTTTATAGAAAATACAGATTTTTCCTCGTCCTAATTTCCTTTAGAACAGACGGCTGATCTATCAATGATAAATTTATGCTACATTGGGCTCTTTTTAGTGATTAAAACCAAAGATAAATTTTAAAGTGAAAGAAATGGGGTAAAGTGGGCCACCTAAATTTATCTCGCAAAAAACTTGTTTCCAACGCTGATTTTGAGTGACTGACAACTCCACTTCGTAGGAAATCTCATGTTTTAGCAACTTGAGTGTTTGTTTGCGCAACAAATTTCATAGCTGGAGAATATAAGAGAATCAAACAAACTACCGTGGATTCTGTTTTCTGAGGTTTGTACATTTTTTTCATTGCTTTTGTCATTTAAAAAGAGAGTCTGGTAAGTTCAAAGGACCATACGGTAGTTGTCTCGATTGGAAATTTAGATTAGCTACGGGATTTCTGAGCAACTCGAGGCATTCAATCCCAAGTTTTTTAAATCAATTTTGTTTGCTAATGTGTTAAAATCAGCATCAGACTGATAGTTCAATGATAAACTTTCCTAGGAGGTTGCATTTGAGACAAGAGTAACGTAAGATTAGAACGACGTCATTTCTACAATTCAACTTTGTGCAGATTTTTCTAAAATTACAAATAACTTTCAATGTTCATTGCTTTGACTTTTCTTCTTTCTACGTTTTGGCATGAAAACTGGGCCATAATAATCAACAGTTGAGGCATACTGTTTGTAGTTTTCAGAGAGTTTGTTTTCGCAGTTGATTCCTTTTACGCAAGAAATCGGGTAAAAATACACGATTTTTTGTTGAATTCACACGATAAATTTTTAGAGTGTAGTTTACCTGTGGTTTTATACCCGGGTGTTACAAACAACTTAGCAGGATGACGGGGTTGATAATTATGGGATGTTATGTCGACTGAACTTAGCTTGTATCCAGTTTTTTATATTAAAAATTGGTTCCTGAAAAGGCTTGACCAGAATAAACACAAGAATAGTGTTGACAAGGCCGAAACTGAAACGGAGTCCTCGAAGAGCTGTGTCAATATAAACAATTTTTCCCTCCTCTTCCATTTGGAATTGAACGATTCCGTCCCTTTCACTGTTTTGAAAGAAAATTGGAAAGGATACCAGACGCTCTGAGCAGGAAAAGTTTCCTTTGAACCAGACGAAGATTGTTTTGATTTAAGAAAATGTTTTCTAGAGATCAAATGAGCAAGCATAAATTTGCATTAACATATCACATTAAATTTGTTTGTACTGTTCTCCGACAAAATTAAGCGTTTAATATACGAAAAAGTAGTTCAAAGTCTTATCACTCACAGAACGTTCTGACAAAGTTGTCATAATTAATCATTGAAATTATATAATACTAGCAGGCCCGCGAAAGCATCACCAGAAAATCATTTGAAAGAATAGGAGGTTAAAAATTCAATTTTTTTTACTACCTGGCGCTTTTACTACCTGGCGCAATAGGAACTACGTTTCGCTACCGATGTATTTGGTTTGTGTATATTACCCTAAGTTCCAACTAATTTTTGTCCAACGACGTTTTCGGCTTTGCCATCTTGAATATTTAAGAAGAGCTAAGACTTGTACTGATAACGAGATTCTACATGGTGGCATAGCGTAACTCATGTTCTACGTTAGGCTGAATGTTTAAGGAGCGTTTATAACATGCGATGTTACGGAGCTTAAACATTCGACAGTGAAAAGAGAGAGAAAGAAATGAAAGAGAAAAGAAAGAGGAAAGAGAGAAAAACAAAGGCAAAAAAAGAGGAAAGAGATTAAGAAATGAGAAAAGGAGAGAAGACAGAAAACAAAAACAGAACAGAAGAGAAAATACAAAAACGAAAGATGAAAAAAGACAAATGAAAGATGGAGAAGAGAAAAAGAAACGAAGAAAGAGAGAAAAGAAATCGAGAAACGAAACACAGAAAAAAAAGAAGAGAGGAAAAGAAAAGCAAAGGAGAAAAAGGAGGAAAAACAAAGCGAGAAAAGAGGAAAGAAAGAAGAAAGAGAGAAAAGAAAGAAAAAAGACAGAAGAAAGAGAGACAAGACAGAAAAGAAATGGAGCAAAGAAAGAGAGAAGAAAGGCAGAAAATAAAGAAAAGCGAGAGAAAAAAACAGGAAGGAGAGAAAAAAAACAAATAAAAACTAAAGAAAAAACGAAAGAGAGGAAGAAAAGCGGAACGAAATAGAGAAGAATAAGAGACAAAGGCAAAAAGAAAAAAAGAAAAAAGATATAACAATATAAAAACGGAGAAAAGGAAGAAACAAAAAAGAGACGGGTAGAAAAAAGAACGGAAAAAAAGAAAAGAAACGGAAGAGAAAAGAGCAGAAAAAAAGGAGGAAAAAAGAGAAACACTAAAAAAAGCAAAAGTGAAAAGAAAGACAGAAAAGAAATAGCAAAGCAAGAGATAAAAGATAGACAGAAATGAAAGACAAAGAAGACAAAAGAAAGAGGGAAAAGAGAAAAGGAAACGAAAAAAGAAAAGCAAGACAGAAAAGAAAGAGAGTAAAAAAAGAGAGAAAAGAAATGGAGAAACGAAAGACAGAAATGAATGAAAAAAAAGAAAAAAGAAGAGCCAGAAAAAAGGAGGGGAAAAAAGCAAAAAGCGAAAAGAGAGGAACGAAAGAAAGAAGAAACAAAGAGTAAAGAAAGAGAAAATGAAAAATATAGAAGAGAAAGAGATACAAACAAGAGATAAAAAAGAAAAGAAAAGACAAAAAAGAAAAAGAAATGCAAGAGATAAAAATATAGACAGAAAGGAAAGAAAAAAGCGAAAAGAAAAAGAAACAATACATATAAAAGACAACAGAAAGACAGAAAGGAAAGAGAGAAAAAGCAAGAGAGAAAAGGAGAGAAAGACAGGAAAAAGAGAAAAGGCAGAGAAAGAAAAAAATACAAAAAAGAAAAACGGAGAAAAGAAAAAGAAAAGCAATTCAGAAAAGAACAGAAAAGAGAAAAAGCAAGAGCGATGAAAAGAAGAGCAATGAAAGAAAGAAAAGAAACGCTGAAAAGAAAAAAAGAAAGAGAGAAAAGGAAGAAAGAATAGAAAAAAGAAAGGCACGAAAGAACAGAAAGAAAGAAAAAAAATAGGAAAAGAAAACGAAAAAAAACAGAAGAGAAAAGGAAGACAGAAAAGAAAGGCAAACAAGAAAAAGAAAAGCGAGAGATAAAGGAAAAACAGAAAAAAAGAGAAAAGAACGAAAAAATTAAGAAAAATGTAAAAGAAGAACGAAAGAGAAGAATAGGAGAGAAAGGTAAAAAATGAACAGAGAAGAAAAACAGATAATCGAAAGTGAAAAAGATGAAAAGAAACAAAAGCTAATAAACGCAGCAAAAGATAAAAGGCAGAAGGCAAAAGAGAAAAAAACATAAAATAGAGGGAGAAAAGAGACAGAAAAGAGCAAAGAAGAACAGAAAAAAAGAAAAAAGAGAAAAGATTGAGAGAAAGACCAAAACGACAGATAGAAAAAAAGAGCAAGACAGAAAGGGAGAAATGAAAGAGAGAAGAAAGACAGAAAAGAAGGAAAAGCTAGAGAAAAGAAACACAGAAAGGAAAAAGAAAAATAAAAAACTAAAGAAAAAAACACGAAAGAGAGGAACAAAAGATGAATGAAATAGGGAAGAATGAGAAAAAACAGGCAAAATGAGAATAGAAAAAAAGAAAGATAGTACAATATAAGAAAGGGAGAAAAGGAAGAAACAAAAACGAGATGGGCAGAAAAAAGAACGAAAAGAAGAAAAGAAATGGAAGAGAAAACAGCAGAAAAGAAGGAAAAAAGAGAAACGCTAAAAAAGAGAAATGCAAGGGAGAAGAGAAAGACAGGAAAAAAGAGAAAAGAAAGAGATAAAAACATAGACAGAAAGTAAAGAAAAAAGGATTGAAAAGAAAGTTAAACGAAAGATATAAAAGACAAAAAGGAATACAGAAAGGAAAGAGAGAAAAATCACGAGAGAAAAAAGAGAGAACGACAGATAAAAGAGAAAAGGCAGAGCAAAAAACGAAAAAAGAAAGAAAGAGAAAAGCAATTTAGAAAAGAACAGAAAAGAGAGAAAAGCAGTAGCGAAAAATAGAAGAGCAATGAACGAAATAAAAAAAAAACGCACAAAAGAACGAGCGAAAGAGAGAAAAGGAGGAAACAATGGAAAACAGAAAGGCACAAAAGAACAGAAAAAAAAGAAAAAAGGGAGAAAATGAAGACAAAAATATTAAAAGGAAAAGAAAGACAGAAGAGAAAGGCAAGAAAGAAAAAGAAAAGCAAGAGATAACGGAGAAACAGAAAAACAGAACAAAAAAACTATAGAAAAAACGTAAAAAAAGGAACGAAAGAGAAGAATAGGAGAGAAAGGTATAAAATGAACAGAAAAGAAAAACAGATAATCGAAAGTGAAAAAAAAGCAAAGAAACAAAAGAGAAAAAAGGTTGCAAAAGAAAAAAATGCAGAATGCAAAAGAGAAAAGAACACAAAAAAAGGATGGAAAAGAGACAGAAGAGAGCGAAGAAAAACAGAAACCAAAAACAGGAAAGAGAAAAACGGGAAAAGAGGCAAAAGGAAGAGAAAGGAAAGACAGCAAAGAAACAGATTAAAAGATCGACAAAGAATATAGGGAAAAGACAGTGAAAAGAAAGAAACTTAAAAGAGGAAAGGAGTAGAAAAAAAAGACAGAAAGGAAAAAGATCAAAATAAGAGATAAAAGGAGGGAAAAAAGACAAAAAACAGGCGATACAGAAAAAAGAGACAGAAACGAAAGATAGAGAAAGAAGGAAAAGAAAAGGCGGAAGAAACGCAGAAAAGAAAGAAAAATGTGGGAACGAAAAAACGGAAAAGAAAGCGAATAAATCAAACTACAGAAAAAAAAACTAATTTGAGGAACGAAAGAGAGAAGGATTAGAAAGAAAAGCAAAAGCGGAAAAGAAAATAATAGAAGGTAAAAATGAAGAAACAAACAAAAGAGAGGAATGACAGAAAAAAGAACAGAGAAAGGAGAGTAGAAAACAGAGAGAAAAAAAGAAGAGAAAAGAAAGAGATAAAGAGATAGACAGAAAGGAAAGAGAAAAGAAAGCGAAAAGGAAGAAAGAAGCGAAAGAGAAGAGACAAAAAAGAAAGGCAGAAGAGAAAGAGAAAAGGCTAGAGAGAGAAAGAGCGAAAAACACAGAAAAAAATATAGAAAAAACAGAGAAACGAATAATACGAAGAAGATAAGGAGAGAAAAGAACGCGAGAAAAGCAAATCACAAAAGAAGAAGAAAATGGAAGAGAAAATCATGATAGAAATGAAAAAAAGAGGGAAAAAGAAGAGAAAAAGAAAAAATACAGAGAAAATAGATGAAACGAAAGATAAAGAAGAAAGAGACAAGAAAGACGAAAAAAAGGAAGAAAGGCAGAAAAAAGCAGATAAACAAGAAATGAAAAACGGAGATGAAAGCGACAAGAAAAAAATTCTAAAGAAAAATTAAAAAAAAGAAAAAAACCAAAAAAGAAAGGCAAAAAAATAACAAGAAAACAAAACGAATAGAGAATGAAAAAAGGCAAAAAAACAAAGAAACAAAAGGGAGAGAGGAAACTCAGACAGGAGAAAAAATGAGAAAAGAAGCAAAAGAGAAAACAACAGAAGAGAAAAGAACAGAAAAGAAAGCGATAAAAGCAAGAGAAAATAAGGAAAATCGAAATACAAGAAAGAGAGAAAAGGAAGAGATAAAAGAAGAGAAACGATAAACAGAAAAAAAAAGAGAAACGACAACGGAGGGAAAGAGAGGAGGGAAGGAGAGAAAAGAAAGAGAAAATGAGGAAGGAAAAAAGACAGAAAATAGAGAAAGAGAGAAACAAAAGATAAAGAAGAAGGACAATAAAAGGAGAGAAAAGAAAAACAGAGAGAGGAAAGAAAGAGAAACGAAAGAAAATACAAAAAAAAAATTAAAAGACAGAAAAGAATGAAAGAAAAAAAAGAGAAAATGACTGAAGAAAGAAAAGAGAAAAAAAGAGAAACGAAATAGGGAAAAAAGAGAAATGAAAATGAGAGCCAAAAAAAGTAAGAAAGAGATAAAAACAAAAGCTAAAAAAGAGATAAAAGAGTCCAGAAAAAAAGAGAGGACAGAAAAGCAAGAGAGAAAAAGAAACGACAGAAAAGAAACAGAGAAACAAAGAACATAATACAAGAGAAAGAAAAACAGAAATGAAAGACAGACAAGAAAGAGAAAAGAGAGAGTAGAAAAAGGAAAAAGAGAAAGAACGAGAAACTGAAGAGAAAAACGAGAGAGAAGAACAAAAGAGGACAAAAAAATGAGAAAGAAAGGCAGAAAAAGAAGGAAAAAGCAAGGAAGAAAAGTGAAAGAGAGGGAGAAACAAAAGAGCGAATGAGAAAAAAAATGAAAGAAAAAGAAAAACGAAAGAGAAAAGATATACAGAGAAATACAAAAGAAAGAGAAAAGAGATCGCAACAAACTTTGCTGAGAATTTAGAAACGCTGCACAAAAGCTTGACCATGTTGCATTTCTATCTATAGTCTGTCCCATAAAATTGAAATAAGCGAACGTTGGAAATACGTTAAAAAGTCCAATTGAGCATCAATATGCTCATTTGAATATAAACGTTGTCTCCATTAAGTTTTCATTCATCATTTTTGCTACATGTTTTAAACGTGAACTTTGACCTTTGAACTCTAACCTGTGGTTTTGAAACGTTCGCTTATTTCAACTTTATGGGACGCGCTATAAGTAATTTAAATCTATCATTTTTTCTATCATTTAAATCGTCAATTTTTCATCTTCGATTTCATTTCTGTAATTGACCTTTACTTAAAGAATCTTTAATGTCAATATCTGTGTGATGCATGGGCACATGCCAGTCTTTGTGTGCGAAAATTTTCAGTGACGGAATCATCTTTTATAAGCAGGTTTTAAGTCATTGACCTATTTTTGTTTCCACAGTTTTTTGCTTGTTGACCTTTTTGGCACAGGCAGCTTTTCGGTTATTGGCAGTTTTTGCATCCACGGCTAATCAGTAATTGACCTTTACGGCATAGGTAGCTTTTCGGTCAGAGACTATTTTGGCAATGGCAAATTTTCAGTCATTGACTTTTTTCAAAAAGCATGCAAAACCATATGGTGCATGTTTAAAGGGCCCTAAAACATGTGAAGATAAGGAGCTGGAGGATGTTGGTATAGGTATTGGAGTTACGTTTAAAATATAGATAGATAGATACATAGAGAAGATAGATAGTGACAAGAGAAGCATGGAGCCCGAAAAATTGTGAAAAGAGGAGAGAATTGGAGAAACGGTTGCGACGTTAGTGGACAAAAATCCCGACAAACTGCGCGCCTCGCCTGCTCCTTAGCTCAACTCATTGCGCTCGCGCTCCTCAACCCTTAGACACCTGTTCAAACCCGACTGTTGCCAGTCGTTTTCTCAGAAAACCATGTTTAAGGGCCGTTAAAACATGTGAAGAGCAGGAGCATAAACATGGTGCGTTTACGTCGACACAGAATTAATATATAGATGTTGGTTGAAAGATTTAAAAAAAAAACATTTGACTAAAAGTATTTTTTTGAAAATAACCTGTTATTCTCGGACTGGGGCAAATTAGGGCGAACTGTTACCCTTTTTTAGCTGAGCCCTAAGGATGGGGTTAACAACATGCGACTATCAATCTGCACTCTATTTTAGTTGAACTGAATATTGATAAGATTAATAAGCCAAACAGTTTAATGGGAATATACCAGGCTGAAATGCGCGACTCAAGCCGCCGATTATGATCAGATGCAACTGAACCGCTCAAAGTGGCTATCAGCCCTACTTGGGTTGGGCACTAAGATGTCAGGCGTAATTGAGTTGCGCACAGGTGGGCTAGACTTGTTCCATTAGGGACAGTTGTGTTACAGACCCACTTGAAATGCACTTGGAGTGCCAGACTTAAACACTAACGCTGCGGTGACAATTATTAGAGTACAATTTGTTTACGAAAATTAATATTTCTGTCTTTCATACACTTCCGGAGAAAAATACTTTTTTGTATTAAAAAAAAACATTCAATTCAACTGTACAAAAATTTGCTCTGTTGGTTAGCGTGGATTTCTGAGGTAACCGACAGTTAGAAATGACAGTTATTTTCAAAAACCAGTCCTTGAGTGGTGCGGTTGTACCACTGTTTCACAAGGTTCTTCTTCTTTTCACCCCGATTTATTTGACCCCCTATAATTTAACCCCGTATGTTATCACCCCTCAGTCATTTCACCCCGCAATTTAATCACCCCGAAATCGGTTTAACACCCAAACCTTTTATCTACTTTGGCGTCCAAAAAAACAACTAGCCAAACTAAAGTTCAACGGACTTAAATAACACAAAACTGCTGACCTTCAAGAGTGCGGCATTAAACAGCTTGCTTTTGTTTGAAATTGAAGAATAATGAGGAGACAGCTTTTTAGAGCAATGCCTTTGATCGAAAAAGAACACTTGACAAGTCTGACTTCTTTTATGTTGCACTTTGATTTGAATCAAAAAGTTCAAAAACTCTCCTAGTTTAGAAGACAGAACAACCGGTACTTTTCAATGAAAATTTGTAAGCTAAAACTTAAAACCTAATTTCAAAACGAAAATAACCGCGTGTTTAACAGAATTTTCAGCGAAATCAAGATTGATGCTGTTCTTAGCAGCTATTTTGTGCATGTTTCATATCTAAAAGTTGCAAAACTGTGTTCCCAATTATGGGTCCCATCATAGAGTTAACGCCCGGGATCAAATTCTCTAATGATTCACGATATGAGGTTTCGACGTAACTCCGTGAGGACGCAAAGAGGGCGCCAACTCAAAAATTTTAAGATGGATTTCAAACTTCACCTTTTTCGAAAGCTAGAGCAGGGATCATTTTAGGTGCCAGCGCCACTTCACGATTGTCTGACAACAGCTTTTTTAGTCCAAGTTCTCCAATTTTCCTAACAAAATTTTCGGTTTATTGAAAATAGCACACCGATGACATTGAAGCTGGATCATGTTTTCGGAAACCATTAAATGGGGCAGTTTCAAAGTATAACAGAACCTTATTGGGCTTAAATTCTGGGGCAAACGTTTCTAAGGCATCAAGCAATCTGCTGTACGGTTTTTTCTATTTTGTTTGGAAGGAGGGCATACAAACAAGCAGGAGCAATACCGAAAATATATACATGAAGCGTGTAAATTTGATAGAAGTTCTTGGTCGATAACTTAAAGGTACCATCTGCAAGCCAAAACTTCGAACCTTCGAGATCCGATGTCATATAGGGATCACCAAAGATTGAAAAAGGTTCGTTGTCATCTTTTCCGCTGTTATACCCCAAAAACGCTTGAAACGTATCGGGCATATCAAAAAACCGGTCTGACGGTTCATGAATTGACACTGTTTGCATATTTTTTAAGACACTGCGATGTTTGTATTAAATTTGGTTTTAACGGCAACGCATACTGGGTCGGGAGAACGTCAGTTACTGGTGAGATTGCGAACGCTACGGCTTCTGCGGGCGTTTTTTTCCCTCAGGTCTGTGATCTCTTTCATATCATTTTGTGCGGCTGGCTTTCCAATAGAAGCACTAAGATTTTGCTCACCTTTTACGCAAATAGGTTGGCCATAATCTGTAAATGCGGAAACGCCGCACGTGTAGCTTTGATATTTCGCGCAATTCCAGCCGGTTTTGAACTTATTCATTATTTTAACATAAAATTCGTGGCCTTATACAACCAATTTTTCTTTGTTTTTGGAAGAAATAGTAAATTCAAAGTAGGCAGATATCATGCTGATTTCAAAATGCAATGAAACAAGAATTGTTGTGTTCCATTCACTTTTCAATTGCTTTTAAATGCCCCATTAGGGACTAGATTGAGATCACTAATTCGTTAATTGTTATTGCTTTGCTTTAAACTATTGAGTCGATAACTCTATGTCCCTGACAATTGTGATCCATGAATTTACAGATTAATATCGGGGTGAAATGATTGAGGTGTGAAAAGTCTTTTCACACCTCAATCATTTCACCCAAATTTTAATCTCTGTTAATTAGACTAAATAGAATTGATTAAGGCCTAATTATCCTCAATTATTGGAAGCTTAAAATCGGGGTAAAGCAATATAGGGGTTAAATAATTGAGGGGTTAAATGATATAGGGGTTAAAAAATAAGGGTAAAAAAACAGGACACCTTTCAGAATATTAGCTGTTGTCTTCGACTGGACTGCTTGGTTTTGATCAGAGCATCCAGACTCTGATGTTTCTCATCAGACTGCGAGGCTCTTTAATGGGTTTTCCTTCAGAGAATCCAGATGATACCGCCAGATGATCGAGACTCTAGTCAGTTCTCTGATCAGACTATCCAGACTCCGGACAGGGGCTTTAACCAGACAATCCAGACCAAAGTTAAAGCTTTGATCAGACAGTGGGCAGGGGCCTCAGCAGATTTCATCCAAGCTGTATCCAGTTGCTTGATTCGGTACTCATTCATCAGGCTTTATAAATGACAACAAAGGTGTACCAAAATTGAAGGCAAAATGGAGCAAAGTTTGAAGGCGAAACCGCGGGTCTTTTCCAATTACTGGTCAGATTACCTATAGCCCCCCCCCCCCCCCCCCCCAAAAAAAAACATATCATGATAGGCAAGACCCGTAAGTGTTGTCCGCAAAAGTTGTCTTAAAAAAATTAGAAAACAACTTAACCGACTAACGTGGGGCGAATTGCACTCAAACGACCGACGAACGGTTGACTTCGTCAGTAGCTAGCCACGGTTTTCTGAGGCTAGCTTTAGCTTATTGAAAGAAGGTGAGGTAAGCGCAGCGGGGGGGGGGGGAAGTGAGGGGGGGGGGGGGGTGGGGGGGGGGGGTTGTGGGGCTGGGGCAACGGTGGGAGGGGTCTTAGGCTGCACGGGTCCCTTACGGCCTGAACGATGTGCAGGGGTGGGGATTGGGGGAGGGGTGAAGTGAGGGGGGCTGATGTGGTGGGAGGGGGGTTGTGGGGGGGTCACCTTCTAAGAACCGCCCTTCACACCATAAGTATAAGTTTCCGAAACAGTTTCTGTGAATCGCATATTTAGAGACTAATGAGCTGAAAGGCTCTAAGAGCACCTAATGCCCTGAGGTCGCTAACTGTTTATCCCGTTTTTGAGGAAGAAAAGTCAAGTGAGTCGGACGAAAAATCGGTCAAGCGAAAAATCGCATATAAAAAAGACAAACAGGACTAATATAATTGCTACAAATTTCGTTTGAGAGCAATTTATTACGAAACTTTACTATACCGCACTGATTTTTACATTTAATGGCCAAAATTTAAGGTAATCGTAGTCCACAAATTACTTTATCCAAAAAAATGTTCTACGATTATATTAGTATGTTAATTCATTGGTTTGGTTTAGTTTTCCTAGCACTAAAGGGGGGTTGCAATCAGGTTATTTTATTCAACCTGATTTTATACTTTAGAGGGTACAAAAAGGAAACTCTTCCCTATTTGGTTGTAGTTTTTTAAATAATTCGTGAAAGCATATATTTCACCTCCTGTCAACAGGGTTGCTATCAAATTTATAACCTTCAATTTATTCAAGTGATACAAAAATAAGAAGCTAAGATTGAGCATGATTTTCAGAAACCCCCAGCACACGTGCTAAAAAACATATGAAGATTTCTATTAAATAACATATATTTTGTAATACGGGCAGATGACTCATGCGAGACAATTTACAAAGCAAAACGATGGCCTTTTACTCGAACGTATGGTGGAGCTACCACGCAAACCATGAGAACTTTTGGGTCTATTCTGTTTTGGCCCCCCCAGTGTGTTTTACGCCTCCCAGTTACAAATTATATATTGTTATATAGCACGCTACTATGTAAGAAAATAGCACGTGCGCTTGGGGGGCGTAAAAAATATAAGCCCACTAAGCTGGGGGGGGCGAAACAGAATAGATCCGAACTTTTTGTGACTTATTCTGTGATCGACTCGACTCCCTCCCCCTCCAGATTAAGGGTCCAATATATTATGCGCCCCTGAAGTGAACGTAAAACTTTTTACATAATAACGTGCTATATGATATTAGAAGTTTGAGAGAGAGAGAGAACAACCTAATGTAAATTGTGTATAAGATAAGCTTGAGATAGCTTGACAAGAAGCTCTACTTGTTCAATGTATAATTAGCTAGAGAAATCAGGTTTTGAGGAGCACAAAGGAACATGAGAGGAACATGCTGGTTCAAGTCCAGAAGTGGTCAATTTTCACTGTAGTTGCGCCTGCTTAGACTCTCTAACCTATAAAAACACATTTTAAATTGGGGCTTAGCATAAAAATAATGATTGGCAAAATAAATCTCATTTCTCTTTCTTTTTATATCGATATTGAATGACGATTTTATCAGAAAAAGAGCTTAAAGCAGAAAGAATACAGAAAAACCGTTTCCCTTTAGACCCTAACACTAAAAACCTCATAGAAAATTGTTTCTGATATTTGATTGAAAAAAAAGTAACTTTTTGTCCACATTTTTGACCGGAAACTTTCAGAATTATCTTAACGAGAGCGACAATGAATTATAGGCGGCCTTGGTTTACAAGGAACTATAAAACGATTAGATAAACAAAAAAGAGTTTCTCTGTTCTGTTTCTTAGTTATTAAGAGTTTTAAGCAATTCAAAAGGGGTTATTCAAATAATTGTATTAATATAAGAACTAATTCACCACCATTGCTCTATGTTTTTTGAGAGAAAATAACAAAAACGAGAAGGCTACATAAACTACATAAGTTCCTTTCAAAAAAAAAGGATTTTTGGGGCATAGGATATTAGACAAAAACTCGATTAGGCAAACACAATTTTTATCCACAAGGCAAAAACTTTTGAACTAAAGATTTGGGTTCATTAAGCGAATACCCATTGAAACACATTAAGCAATTCTTCAGAATGCACTTGACGTTATAAAATATTAAAAAGTCCCTTAAAAATGTTGTTAAATCAAATTGAGTAAACAAAAGCACATGTAAAATGTACCATTTTTGCAAAAGCTTTATCCCTAGAGCTAACATTTGGGGCAAAGGTTTATGGTAAAATATATGGAGTAAAATATACATTAAAATATAAGAGTGGAAAACATGATTGAAAAATTAATTGCTTTATGTCAAATAGTGTTGTGGGTCCAGAAAAAATTTTAGAAAGATTTCCATAAATGCTGGTTGAACGTAAAATGAAATCTTACATGTGCTCAAAATACAAAAATGTGACCTTCTTGTCAACTTTTATTTTGTAGAAACAATTGATATGGACACCTGAGGACTTTATTGCGCCAAAGGGATTTTTAAGTACCATTTTTGAGTGTTTCAATTGGTGTTCGCCTAATGTCCACAAAAATTAGCCTAATGAACAAAAAGTGTGTTCGCCTAAACGATCTTTCGCCCAGCCTCCTATCTCCCCAATTTTTTCTGTCCTTTTTTGGAGCTAAATTCAATTGCTAGAACCGAAAATATTTTAACTTTCAAAACGTCCAAAAAATTTCCTATGTCAACGTCTGTTTTTTTTAACATTAACTTATTTTGTCTCTGATCAATTCCAGAAGTTAGAATGAATGAGCTCGTGGTTACAATGAGTTGAATGCAATTAACGGTAATTTTGAGCCTTAGGCTTCTACCCGTACAGAACTAGGGAGGGGCGGGAGGAGGTGAGTAGAGACTGCAACGGAAAGATACTTTCATTTTTTTTTCATTTTCAGTACAACAACCCTGCCTTGTTTGAAGTCCATAAAGAGTACATGTGGCCACACCATTATTGCCCAGAATACAAGTCCACATGCAAAAGCAATTGTCAGCAGCCCACTTCGAGTAATTGTTTTTGATTTTCGAAGAACCAGCACAGATTGGATGTACAGATAGGAACATGTCAGAAATACAAGGCCGTTAGCACTCACTCGAACATATTTTTCAACCTCTTGCATCTTGAATCGAATACATTTTTCACACGTGTAGTCTCCTCCCTGAAAAATTTTTTGAAAAGTGATATGATTTTAGCAGACACTCTTATATTGGAAAAAAAATGCAAGTTAAATTCTGCCTCCCCCACCAGTGTTTTATATGACCCACACAGAGAATAGAATTGATCCCAAAACATAAGGTACTTTTCCCCCTACAACCCAAGAGGAAAGAGCCCAGGTTGAGGTCCAGACCGAAATGGCCTCTGATCAGACCATCCCAGACAAAAGTGACCTCTGATCGACCCAGATTGATTTTTCCTCTGATCAGACTATGGTGCGCTCGAAAACTTCCTTTGATCAGACTAGTGTGCGCTTGAATACGCCTCTGATCAGACTAAAGTGCGTTTATAATAGCCTGATCAGAGAACGGATTTGAACACGAAAAAATCTCTCAATATTGTTATAATATATTCATTTCATGAAAATTGATGTCTTCGGAAATATTTTCAACTAAGGAAAAGCCATTTCCAAAACTATCGCTAATGAAAAGAAATTTCAAGTGCCGAAAAAAATATTGTTAGGCATGACATTAACCTTTGTTTTGGCTTCCAAAGATGAACTAAGAGAGCTTTGCATAATAACGTCTTGATCTACAGTTATTCCAAAGCTTTTCACAAGAGGACCGGCAGCTGCAATCAGCTGAACTTGTTGTTTCTGATCAACCCATCAGATTCTCGACGAGTCTGTGATAAGAACCCTGCTGTATTGTTTAGAGACAGTCTCTGTCATTAAAGAAACAACAAATTAAAATTCGCTCGAATCGGTCTGTGATCAGACGAGTATGTGTACGAATTGGCCTGTGATCGTCCTAATGTGCGCTCGAATCGACCTCTGATCAGACAAGTGTGCGCTCAAAACTGCCTCTGGTCAGACCGTCCCAGACCGAAGTGACCTCTGGTCAGACAAGTTGAAGACCATTGTCCAGACAAAAATGCGCTCGATGTCTTCTCCAAACCATGTAACTAGAGCGCACTGAGAACATGTGTGCGCTCGAAGATGGTCTGATCAGAGGTCACTTCAGTGTGATCACCTCAACCTGGGAGGTCCAGTTATATAACACCCATCGCTCCCAGCTTCCTTTAGTTCGTATATCTTGATAGGATTGGAATCCTCTCTTATATTGCCCCTCCAGTACGCTATGCACCCCCAGTAAAGCACCCCCCCCCCCCCCCCACACACACACACACATGACAGGGTAAATCATTAAGTTAAAATGTGGATGGCTTGCTGGATGAAACTGAGCAACCTGCAGAGTGTCAAATTGAGGAATGGGCTTTTCGGGGAATATCTTGTTCAGAAAAAACAGAGCATATCTTGTTCCGAGCAGGAAACAGACCAAAAAACATAGTGAAGAGGCAGGGAAATGTATGGACGCATTTTGATTGAAAACCAAAAATTGAAAATCGTAATTTTCTGTGGAAGCTTGGTACATTTTAGAAGTAAAACCTTAAACAGAATTTAAATTGAACTTGCATGCAAAAAAATGCTACTGAGATGACTACTTATTAAATCACCAAACTGGTTAAGACAAAAGAGACAAGCAGAGTGCAAGTCTTTTGCCTAGTGCAAAAGTTTCAAAAGATACGCGGACAAGCATCCGGATGATCTCAGATCCTTGTTAACGAAGACCCAGAATGCTTGATAAAATTCAAAAATTTCCTACATCTTTCAGTGAGCCTAAATGTACCAAAACATACTGTGCCAAACTAAAAATGAAACTAATAATCATTTGTATGCGCGTTTTGAAATCTCTAATTTTGAAATAAGATGCTATCTATATTACTTTTCTGAACTCTTAGGGATTTTATCGTTTTTCCACCGATATGTGAAAAATAATTTTATACGTAATCATTATCGAGTTTTCCATCTAGTTTGTGCCACTTTCTTGATCACTTCAGTTGACGAAAAGAAGTTATCAGGTCATCCCAGTTATATGCAGCAACCAGAAAATAAAAATGAACTCTTTTTCAAAAAAGACCACGAATGGATGGCATGATTTTTGAGGTCAGGCCAACTGTGCATCAGTGGCAAAGTTTGGTGATTTTATCCTATATGGTTTTGCTTTTTCTAAAATAGTTCACAATTGTTTTCATTCGTTAAAATAAAAGCAGGCAACAATCAGGGGTTACGCATCACCTCTTTGTAAATTATCCTCAATTTAGAGCGTTTTTGTTAAAAGTGAAGAATGAAAAAAATTTTGCAGAAAATGTATCATTCAATAGGAGGCTTTGAAAAGACATCTAACAAAATCAGATAAGCACAGAAGAATTAATCGAAAAGCAAAACCAGCAGACATTTATTAAAATTCAGTTGATCGAGAAGCTCAAGAAAAGTTTCAAATTAAGCAGCTATATTTCGACTGTGAACCAAAACGTTAGTAGAGTGATGAAACAAAAAACATATAACTTGTGAAAAAGACAAGTCATAACCTGGAAAATGATCTGATTGGTACAAATAAAGAGCATGCTAACAATTTGGCCATACTAAAACAAATACATAAGTTTAGGTCACAACAAACAACATAGTATTTTAAATAAAAAGAAACGATTGCAGGATTGCATGAAGAAATAACGAAAAAAGACAAACAAACTGAAAAAAATTTGAACAACGACCAAAACTAAAAACAATATGGAGAGCGAAAATTATTTTAAAGACATCAGCGCACATATTAGCAAAATTGATTTTGATATGAATCAGTTGACTTTTAATAAATTAACAAAACATATTTTTCTTTATAGAATGTCTGTTTTCGTTTTTTTTACAAAAGAAAACACTAAATTTTTCGTTTTGTTGAAAACAAAATTTATTTAACTGAAAGAATTCTAAAATAGCTCCATTACAGGAAAAAAAGGAAATTTTCACACTTGTTATATAACTTTGTGTCAGACAATAAATTATCAGGTTATTTGTTAGTTATTTCATCAATTCACAAGAAATTTTCCACAAACTTTTCGACTTTTCAAATTAAGAAATGAAATCAGAAGTTGTTTGTGGCCACGTTTTGCTATAAACGCAAAATCAACAAAGTGTGATTGAAATTTTAAGGGACCTGATCAACGACTTTTTACAATTTAGTAAAAAATTCATTCACAAATAAAAAAAACAGAAGGAAACTAGACTCCATGGCCTGCAATGGCTGCCCTCCACTTATGTTACAGAAAACTTTATACCCCACCATTTCTGCGGCTTCCATGTTGTCAGGAATTCACGTTTTTGCAGGTAATTTATCGAAACGCTGTGTCGTAGATAGATGCCTTTGCATTTCTGACCTCTCAATTAGACACCAAAACTCATTCATCGTTCAGCTTTGACAAACTGAATATTTTTTTTGACTTCTTGGAATGCTTTAAAGTTGTGTAGTATTACGAGAGCCGTTATAAATGAACGGATAATTAATCCCGCATTAGAGCGAACGTATTTAGGCGCTAATTAACCATTCTTTCGCCGCGCGCTAAACGAACTAACGCTTGTTAAGACTACCAGTACACAAGTATTTAAACAACTCAGTTCGACTTATTTAAATAACACAACTTTAGGCCCGGATCTCCTCGCTTATATCCAGGATAGAAAATGTACGTTGTTGAACGTAGGCGGCCTGTAAAACCACAGTTTCTTTTGATTTAAATTACTTCTGCTTTTGACAGTTGCAATGCAGATCTTTTCCCCCAAGTTCAATAAAGATGAAGCAGATTGCTTCAGGGGAAAAGACAATAGAGTCTCATAAAAAGCCCCCAAGAAAAACATAATTGTTGCGGTTTTAGAAGAGGGGAAAAGCAGAAAACAGGCGCCTACGAAATCAATAATTGATGCTCTCAGATTTTTAGATTTTTGTTATTTTTTGGAGTTTCAATAATTTTTCCGTGAGATAAAAAAGAGTTAATTCTCTTGCCTTCTCGGTCAATAGGAAAATTAAGAAGCACCTCACTGTGAACGTGAGTTTGTGATTCGCTCCCTATTGGCCCAAACGAAGCTGAGAGGAATTAATTGTTTCTCTCAGCGAAGTGGGACGGAATAAACTTAGAGAGAAAAATATCAGAGCCAACGACGAGCAGCAGACAACTGCTTCATTTTTCTTGCAAAATAAATTCCTAAATTTAAACAGAGAAATTTTATTAAAGATTTCCAACTTAGCAAATTTTCCAACAGAACATACTTGTTAGAAGTCGACTGGAAGAAGTTTCAACGACGAACTCACTTAACAACAACACAATCAAGTAACAGCTCAACCCGGTTTAAAACTACTCAGTGTAAGCTTGTTCTTTTAAAATATCTATTTAATTAATTGAACTTTTCAGCCCCCCAACTACTTTAAACTGAGACTTATAGCACAGACAGGTCTTAGGCATATATCTTTGCCTTCGATTTGATATATCTTTTGTCAAGTTTGACTGGCATACATAAAGAGATCCCGTATTGTGTGATCTGTAGCAGCCCAGCCAAATTTGATAACTGGTGCGCCCAGAGGAAAGAATCACGCCTAAATTTTTGTTTTTCTATCCGATCGGATTAAAATAGTAAAATAACCACTACCACAGAAGTGAAAGCACACTAATAGACAAACAAATAGAGTAACTTATATCAAATTTGCGGCCGAAATACAGTAAATTTACATTAAAATAGTTACAGGCAACTGATTCTTTGCTCTTGTAAAATTGTTTTGACCCGGGTGGGGGTAATCTATGTCCAATTTTTAGTTTATTTATATAACAATTGAAGTACTTCCACATTTTATAGTCAAAATTTAACCAAAAATCATCCCCCCAAAACCTATTTAGCCTAATTTTCACCCAATTTTCATCAAATTTATGGTTGAATGTTAGTATTTACACCTTAAATAACCAAACTTCAACCAGATTTTATCCCCCCAAAACATATTTAATTTGATTTTAACCCAATTTTTACCAAATTTATGGTTGAATTTTAGTATTTTCACTCTAAAAAATTGAAAGTTATACAAAATTCATCCCCCCATAACCTGTTTAATCTATTTCTAACCCAATTTTGACCAAATTTATGGGTAAATTTTAGTATTTTCACACTAAATAATCGAAATTTATACAGAATTTATCCCCCCAAACCTTGATTAGACTATTTCTGACCCGATTTGGACCAAATTTATGGTTAAATTTTAGCATATGCACTCCAAATAACCAAAAATTATCCAAATTTCACCGCCTCAATACCTAATTAAACTAAATTTTAGACGATTTTCACCAAAGTCACAGCAGAATTTTAGCATTTTCACACTAAATAGCCGATTTTTAACCAGAAATCATCCCCCCAAATCATATTTAGAGTAACATTTGTCTAATTTTTACTGAATTTTTGACCAAAATATAGCATTTTCAAACAATTTAACGTAAATTTAACCAGAATTCATCCCCCCAATACGTGTTTAGTGTAATTTATATCTAATTTTCTACACATTTAAGCACACGTTGTTGCATTTTCACATTAACTAACCCAATTTTGGTTAAATTTAAGCCTTCCTTAATTGAATATTTACTCTGTTTTATCAATTCCTTGACCCGGGTGGGATAATATTAATCAAAATTTAACCAAATAAACATTATTTTGACTTAAATCCTCAAAAACTAACCAGATTTTACCAAAATTAAAGTCACTCTTATCATAATTTAACAGAAACTAATCAGATTTAAGCCTTAAAAACATCATTCTTATCCAATTTTAACCAATATTACTCAAGAAAATAGCCATATTAACATCAATTTTACACAAAATTAGTAAATATTAACCAAGTTTTGACCACATAAATCTCAATAAGGCCCTAATTTAACAAAGAATAACGGGTTCTAAACTGAGTTTTATTCCCCCAACATAGATTTTTAGCCTGAAAATAAAATAAATTGATGAGATTTCCCCCATTTTAACCGGTTTCACACGTACAATTTCACCAACAAAGGTTTTAAACAGTGCATGGACCCAACTGGAATAGTTATTGTAGAACATCTTAATCTAACAGCAATAGAAAACAATAGAAGGGGTAAAATAACACGGTTTATTACTGACGGAATTACTTTCTTAGCTATTTTCTACGTGTTTGAACATAATTCTCCCGCTGATTTTTGTATAACTTATGCATCTGCGAACCCAAATTTTCAGAATTTACTAACTTTGTTAAAAACTAAAAACAGTGTGATCGAGATTCCCGCAGAAAATTTAGCCAATAATTAATTAAAAGAGCGTAAACTAGCCTTTTTAACCCAATTTTTACACAAATTTATCATAGAAAAGTTGTTGTCTCATGTTAAAATACGGTCATTAACAGACTCAAGCACTTTAGAAACAATATTTAAACACAATAATAGCTACAAAAATAATACTACTGATGTACTAAACATCCCGTACTAAACGTTTTTATACTGTCTTCTGTGTAATTTCATACAAAAATACATTAATAAAACAACAAAAACAATTGTTCTATGTTATTTATATGTCATATATTAAAGTAAACGTTCAAGATCTAAATATAAGTATTAAAGTACATAACAAAATAGGCAAAGTTTCATATTATTTAACTGACCAGAACAGAAACTTTTTATGCATTTACCATCACTCTTCTAGCGAAACAGAAACTGAAATCTACATAACTTACAAGTGGACCAACCCAAACTTTAATGAACTTTTGTGTGCTCTAAGAAATCAGAACAGTGTAATAGAATTAGCATAAACGTTATAATCTTGTGTTTGGATGAGCCACCAAAATAAAATTTCCCTGTTTGGTTTACAAATCTTAAAAATCATTAAACCCATAAACATCAACGTTTCTCCTGACGATCCGAGTTTACCAGATAGAGTTAAATTACTTATAAAAACAGAATTTGTCACACAAATTAGATTTTTAAAAATAAACAGATTTCACCAATACTCTGTTGAATTTAAACACTCTGAAAGCACTTATCCTTGGTTATTAAATTTTACCGTTGAGCAAACCGATATTTACTCTTGGGTTGAAATTTTTAGCACTGATAACGGCAAAAACTTTGAATTTAAAATACAATCATTAAACGGTCCTAAACAAATAAAATTCATAACACAAAACAAACAGTTCAACTTTCTACTTTAGTATTAGTGTTTTATTACTTAATTGTTATAACAAAAATATTTTCTACACTAATTACCCAAAATAATAGTACTTTCGTATAAAATATTCTTTTCATATACTAAAACAAAACATGGCAGCGAACGTTGTTGCGTACCCCGACATAGCGTTAGAGAAATTTACAGGTTTAGACCCATCTGAAGATGCCCAGGAATTCTTTAGTTTAATACAAAGAAAAATCCAATTCTCACTAGGAACAAGAGATCCTGCGGATGCTGATTTGCAAGCAGCATACGACGCTAGACAAAAAGCATTGTTTGGTTCGGTTTTGCGTGGGCCCGCAGCCCAATGGTTTGAAACCTTAGCACCAGGTTTAGCATGGAACGAAGTTAGAAATCAGTTCATTGACCGTTTTACTGATGCAAAAGACAAGTATAGGAAAAGAATTGAAGTCGAGAGTATTAAAAGGCAACCCGATGAGTTGATAAAAAGCTATACACACCGAGTAACAAAAGCAGTTGAAAAAGGATGGCCAGATCCAGATTTTAACAACTACCAGCGTAACGCTAAGTGTATGGAGTACTTTGTAAGAGGATTGACGCCACCTGCACTCAAGGAAAAGGCACATCAGCGGTTAATAGAAAACCCAGCTGCAACTTGGCAACAATTACCGGATCATGTAGCAACTAAAGACTTAAGTTTTTCTGTTAGCTTTGAATTCACGGGTACTGCCTCAAGTAGTATCGACAATAAAATAGAAATAGAAGGGTTAAAAAACCAACTCACAGAAATTGCAAATTTAATGAAAGATCATAAAGTAAACGCCACATACAACAACGACGATCCCAGTTTCAAACAAAACCAGACTAGATTCTGCAAGTTTTGCGAACGTTCAGGTCACACAATAGCTTTCTGCTTTAAGTACAAGGACTTTAAAAACGAAAACCGAAACCCACCTCAACAACGAGAAAAAATCACAGATAATTATAAACGTAGTAGGAGCCATTCACCAGGTCAACAAAATTATAAATCAAACAATTATGACAATCGGAATTCTAGGGACAGACAGAGAAATAGTTATAACCAGAATCAATCCAATTATCAATACAACTCTAGATCAGACTACCGACATCGATCACCGTACCCATCAAACTCTTCAAACAATTACCGATCATCTTCTTACGATAACCGATCACAGGAACGAGACAATAACCATCGAAACAACTCTTACAGAGATAACAATAGGCAAAATAGTAGGGATAGACAAAGCAACGGTCCTTCAAGATCAGATAATCGATATCGTGATAGGAGTAGAGACCATGACCGGGATAGGACACCTACTAGACAAAACAATAATACTCATTCAAGAGATAACAGTGAAGGGCGAAGCCCTCGAGTTCACTTTACCAGTGAAACTTCCTGAGACTATTACAATAATGAGAATCATAACGACGAGTATTTAAACTAGACAGGTCTCCGTTCATAAACACTACTGATAACAAAGCAAGTTACTCACATATCTATATTAATTTATACCAATCCGCCGGAGACAAAAATAAAAATAACGGCTTAGAAACACAGTTTTTATTGGACACAGGAGCATCAAGCTCTATAATTAATTACCACACTTATCTTGAACTATGTAAATTACAACACATTGAGATGAAAGCTTCAAAAAATCATACTTTAGCGGTTAATAGTGAGAAACTAAAACTTCTAGGTCAAATTACTTTCAAAACTTCTTTCGACATTGAAGGAAAGTATCAAGTGGAAGTTACCACATGGGTTTCAGCAAAAGATGGTTGCAAGCCGAATTTGTTGGGAAAGGATTTCTTTGAATCTACAGTAAAATCTATTGACCTAACCACTCCAAAAATTGATTTAAAAACTTACCCTGAAGTAGCCGTCACATTATCTAGATACCAAACGAAAAGCTATCCATACATTAGCTCTTACAAAATTGTAACTCTTGACCAGCAACTACCATTAGCACCAAAATCAACTCGAGTAATACCAATTAGACCTCCGAATGAATTCTTCAGAAAGGGAACCTCCTTCGTATTTGGAAGTGAACTACAAGCTCAAGGAATTTATACTTACAACGTTCAGTGTTTTAGAAAAGAAAAGGAATTACCAATAATGCTAAACAATCCTCAAAACAACAAGATTGTCATCCAAAAGGGTCCTATTGGGCACACTTTAGAAGACATTGAAATTAGACAAGACCCAGAATTTTCTGTAGTTGACAACGTTGCATTCATAAACCACCTAATGAATAGTGACACTAATTGGGATCAAATATTCCATGTTAGTGAAAAACAAGGTCCAAATATTTCAAAAATTCAAAATTTCTTTGCAAGCAAAACTCCGGAAAAACAAAAGAAAACAGAAAAGCGAAAAAGGCAACAAGATTTTACCAACAACTACGAATTAGAAACAGACTTTAGCGACGACCTCAAGGATCTTAAGCCACAATTAGAAACAACTGATGAGAACATCAGACCCGTTGAACTCCCCAAAGAAAAACTTAACAGATTTGACAAAACCGATCAAGCATTTCTCAAAAAATTTGATTTCAGTCAAGCTGATATCAATGACGAAAACTTAGACAAGTTACTGAGGACTTTAACTAAAAATAAAGACGTTTACTCTCAACACAAATACGATGTTGGAAAGATAAAGCAAAAATTTCATGTCAAACTTTTACCAAATTCAACTTTAACCAAACAGAGACCTTCCAAAGTACCATTACATTATCAAAAAAAACTAGAAAACCTTTGGGAACAACTGTGTAAAACAGGTATAATCCGGGAAATGGGTAATGAAAAAGAAATTGGATCAGAATTTATTAATCCAATCATAATCCTACCCAAGGGGAACACAGTAAAACTGGTTATAGATGCTCGATATTTGAATTCAATAACAGATCATAGTCGATATTCATGGCCACTAGAGCCAATCGGAAGTCTATTAACTAGATTAAAAGGTAATTTCTTCACAACTAGTGATCTTTGTTCAGCCTATAACCAAGTCCCTCTAACTGAGGAAACCAAACAGCTGGTAAGTTTTGTAATTGGTCCAAAACAATACACATTTGAACGCGGATTTTACGGCCTATGCGGTCTACCTAATTTCTTCAGTCGTATAATGACTATCCATTTTGCACCATTAATTAGAAAAAAACAAGCTATAACCTACATTGATGACACCATCATGCAAGCGCAATATGAAACCGAACTGTTTGAAATAATTGACAAGTACCATGAACTTTTAAGGAAATCAGGGTTGAAAGCTCAACCTGAAAAGACTAAATTTTTCCTTAGGAAAGTACAGTTCTTGGGACATGTAGTAGGTAAAGATGGGATACAACCAGTCAAGAAGCGAGTAGCAGATTTAAAAGCACTTAAGTCGCCTGAAAACAAACGTGATGTCATGAGAGTTCTAGGTTGCTTAGGATTCTACAGCATGTACATCAAAAACTTGCATGTTGACTGCAAACCATTTTATGACCTAACCCGCACAAAAACTAAATTTGTCTGGACAACAGAACACGAAAAACTGTTTAACGACATTAAAAACAGGATTAGCGAAGATACTATCTTAGCAATACCTGATACTAAATACCCTTTCCACGTGCATGTAGACGCTTCTTCTATAGGAGTAGGCTCTATTCTCGTTCAAGAATTTCCAGAAGGGAAACGAATAGTGTCTTTTAATTCTAGAATTTACACTAAAGAGGAACAAAAAATGAGTACCACAGCACGCGACCTTTGCGGTGTAATATCGGCATTACAAACTTATGAGCATTACCTAATTGGTTCTCCCCATCCCGTATATGTGTACACAGACCATAAGCCTTTAATGTATCTATGGGGTAGAAGAGGAAGACTCTCTCACAGGTTTTTTAGATACCAGTTAGTAATATCTCAATTTCAGAACTTGAAAATTATTTGGACTGAAGGAAAAAAACCTAGCTTTTCCCGACATCCTAAGTCGCAATGTAAAACTTAAAGATCTGGACAAGTATCAATTTAAACACAAAAAGATACCAAAAGACATTAGTTTTTACGACGAGCATGGTAACGATGAAAAATACTTCATTTTGCGTGATAATGAAAAGGGACCAGCAGATGACTTGTTTCCAATCCTAAAACAAAGCATAACGGGTATCGACAAATTCATTTTCAAAATTGACAAAATGGTAAAGCAAAAGTACGACAATAATCAAAACAGACTTTGCTCAATAAACAATATTTCGGAAGATTTCTCGTATGGTTCATCAATTAACCACTATAGGCGTCACCGCAAACATGAAATAACCCCTGTATCAGAACAGGAGGAAGACGAAAGGTCTGATCATTATACAGAAATTGATTCCTACCCTGATGAAGGGATAACCGAACAAAATTTTGACCCAATTTCGGAATTTGAATTGTTCAATGAGAACCAGTCACCGGAATTAGATTTTGACAAACTCTACATTGATCAAACTAATACCACAGACTCGGAGTACAGATTCCCTCTAGAATACAATAAAGTTTTTCTCGTGAAAAATAGCACGTGTATAGACAAAACCGAATTAGCAAAAATATTTCCCGAAAATACAAAAATACAAGATGCAAGAGAACTCATCCATAAACTGACAATCTTCTCTAAAGAGGTTGATTTAAATACATCGGTAATTTGTCAAGAACAATTAAAAGACCCAGTGATACAACAAATTCGCCAATTAAGGACGAACAATAACAAAGATGAAAAGAAAATTGAATTCCGACAATCTAAAGCCATAATGTCATACATTAATAACTTTGAAAAACTGAGTTTTGTAGGCAACATCTTATGTATTCAACAACAAACAGACGAACCAGGTATTGAATACTTAAATTTTTGTGTACCACTGTCATTGTTCTTTAAAGTTTTTCAGCTAGCTCATTTTGAACCTTCAGGTCATGTAGGTTTAGATAAAACACTTGCTAATGTAAAACGATTTTTTATTGGCCCGGAATGTATAAATGGATTTAAAACCTAATTGCTGATTGCCTTGAATGCCAAAAAAATAAACAAAAACGGAGAGACATCCACGAAGCACCTCTCGAAAAGTGGACTGATACAGTCCCATTCCCCTTTCATACGGTCCATATTGATCACAAAGGACCTTTAAATCCACCATCGAACGGTAAACACCATTGTTTAGTTATTGTCGATTCATTTTCACGTTTCATTCAAGTATACCCTGTACGTTCCACAGACGCAGTAGACACCATAAAAGCTTTAGAAAAGTTCATCTTGTCTTTTGGAATACCACAAAAACTTGTTTATGATAAGGGTTCGGCATTCATGAACCAAGATTTTGCGAGTTACATTCATGAATTAGGTATAACACCCGCACCTCAAACTGCTTATGCGCCTTGGACTAATGGTAAAGTCGAGATCCAAAACAAACATCTAGGAGCACATTTCCGAATTTTTCTAGAACAAGCTCCAGGTAAATGGAACGAACTGGCACCAAAATTTGCTTTTTCTCATAACACGGTTCCAAATGCTAGTACTGGAATCTCACCTTATGAAATTGTGTTCGGACAAAAACCACAGATACCTCTGTCTCTTAAGTTAGGACTCCTACGAAATTCACAACTCACATGCTCTTCCGAGTTTTGCAAAGACCTGCCTCTTCACAGGCATACCTTGCAAACTTCAAAAAACACCGAAATTGACAAACTTCTAAAACCGACTATTAACAATTCGTTGCTTATGCGAGAAAACCAATTCAAACAAATATACAATAACGCTTATAAAAAGAGCTTAGAAAACAATAACCGCGCACATAAACACAGAAACAAACACCAATTAGGCAAGCCACTTGAGGTTGGACAAAAAGTTCTAATGGAAAACCATCAAATTGAGTTAGGAAAGTCAAAAAAACTACATGAACTAAGATCAGGTCCTTATACTGTAGAAAAAAAACTAACCAATGTTAACTATGAATTAACTTTAGATAGCAACCCGGCCAGCAGGAAGGTCGCTCATAGAAATCACCTAGTCGAGTACTACCCAGCTACTGAAACTATACCAGAGTTAACCCTAGAATATGGTATAGATAAAAATAATTGTGACACATTTTATAATAATCTAATGACAAGTCAGATGAATAAACTCAACAGTCCCTTGACTAAATTCTCCTTCCAAAGCCCCACTAACACCGAATATTTCCCCGTGGATAATTTCATACGAAGAGACTCCCTTGTGCAGAACTTCGACCCTGACCGAACTCCTACCAATTTCGATTCTGGATTCAACGAAGCAAGTTCAGGTGGTCGTGACAACCCACCTCCAGTCCAAACACACCTGCCTAGCGGTAGTCGAACAAGAAGTTCAACTCCTTGCCCACAGCACAATTCTAGAATACCTCTAGAACCTAATTTAAGTCCTCTCCGCCCTAATACATCGGAACAAGGACCTTCTAGTTTACAAACTTTAGAAAATAATAATAATAAGCGAACTTCTAGTCGCTCAGCCAAGCCGCCATCACGCTATCAAGCCGGATTTACTTAACTTTGTTTTAGGTAGCAATAAATCCAGTCAACATTTACTGGCAGTGCCTATTACTACAACTCATAGCCTTAATTCCCGACTTGAAGCGCTAAAAAAACAGAATGAAAAGATATCCTTGTTCTGAAAAACTCTATTTTTCTTATTAACTTATAAGTCTTTTCAACTTTTGTACTCTTTCCGTAGTTATTAACGCTACTGGACCTCCTTTTGAGGATATTAATGACGTATCTAACAAACTTAGGGTCATTCAATATGACTGTTCTAAAATGAAAGAAAATAAAATGTATGCTTTAACACAAGTCTCTCCTTGCAAAATTACACCCGAAAACATTCAGATGGTTGATACACATGTAACACTTTATCAACGGTCTTATCGGACCTTTGTTAAAGCTCTTATGTGCAAAGTCACTGCAATGCTCATTCGTTATAATTGTGGTATGTTTTCCCATTCATCAATTGTACACAACGCTCCAATAATAACATACGATATTATTGTTTCACCCGAACAATGCCTAAATGCTAATAAAACTGGAAAAATTACTGTTACCGAATTTGACGATGATGACATGAAAATTGACATAAAACATGGAATGAAAACTGTCTCCTATGAAAACCAGGGATCTTGAAGGTGAATCATCAACATCTTGTGATAATCGTGGTCAAATTAAACACTTCTCTTTTGAAACCCTGATGCAAGAAACTGTACTCGATATTGATCTTAATGACAGATCTGTCTATAACAGTCAAGGACTAAAACTTCCTTGTGCCCTCTCAGAAGGAGGTTGTCATTCGACATCACTTGGCCCCTTTGCATACAATTGGGAGGCACCGGAAAATTGTATAGTTACTAAAAGATTTTCACAAAACGCAAAAATGCTAAAACATGAAAACGAACTTGGTAACGTACAGTATTTCATAGTGAGTGATGAAAAACCGGAGACGCCATATGAAAGACCAGGAACGTATTCTCTCGCTGAAATGGACATAAAAATTAGAGTAATTGATGAAAAAGAAAAGGTGCGTGGAAAACCAGAATTTATTTACAGAACAAATTTAGATTCCTTATATGTTTTTTATAAAGGCGGATTTAATATGAAGACTGGCAACCCTTATAAAACAAAACCTCAACAATTTTTTCATAAACTTCGTGTTGAACCTGACAATAGCCTAAGTGTAAATGGGTTTAATAGGAAGCCTTCAGATGAACAGATCCGAACATCCGCTAATGGTTTTGTTGCATGGGAACACTTAGACAAAGACAAGTTAGACTATGATCTTAACCTTGCGGTAAAAATGGATTTTGTCATATATCATAATTACATGCAAATAAAACAAGCATGGAAAGGTTTGGTCATAGAACAAGGCGAACTTGACCGAACTCAAAAACAAATGATACTAATGCAGGCTATCCAAAACAATCGTTTAGCTGGATATATGTTAACCTGCAACCGCTCGATGTTCTTAGACACAGATG
This sequence comes from Convolutriloba macropyga, assembly GCF_964194025.1. Taxonomy (NCBI): domain Eukaryota; kingdom Metazoa; phylum Xenacoelomorpha; order Acoela; family Convolutidae; genus Convolutriloba; species Convolutriloba macropyga. Next base: position 2,876,223 of record NC_134478.1, on the reverse strand, counting down.
GTAGCATAGGTTGGCTGTACCACTGTCCAAAACGAAACTCACCACTTCAGGTTCCTGAACAGTGTTATGATAGGATTCCTATTCATTATGATGGTAGGACAATGTTCGTCGACCCAATTACTCGACAAACCTACCCTTTTGCAAACGAAGTAGATTGTGTTGGAGGCTACAAAAATGCCTACCAATTAGATATTGATAATGAAAATTCATGGTACCATTTGATGCCAGCACCTGTTCCTTTACAACCGCCAAAAATATTCTCTTCAAGAGTTATTAGTTCTATTCCAAAATTTACCGGTTACGAATCGCAACGTGCCGGAATTTACACACCAAATCAATTTAAATCGTTTTTGGACAATATCTTGCATTCGGAAGCTTCAAAATCTGTTTTGACAAAAATTTCAAGAGAATTTCTAGAAGGAAGAAGCATAGACTATTCTCAAAAAGATATCTATGCGTCGGCAATGGGAATTAACAGACAAATTTATCTAGATTCTCTTCTTTCACCTACATTTTTTACAGACCAGTTCAAAGGCACTTTTGGAATCATCACTTTTTATCTGGAAAAAATTGGAGTTTATTTTGCTTGTTTCTTGTGCATAAAATTCTTAACTGATGTAATCGCAACAATCATAAGAGCGTTCGAAATCCACAAAATATCCAACAAAACAATGGGTTTTTATGAAAATTCTATTAGGAGCAACATATAATCTTTGTATTTTATCGTTCTTTACACCGGTATTCTCTAACGAAACCAAAACGTTGGCCCCACAGAACAACAATCATTTTTTACCGCTTAGTAATTATCAACCTTACAGCACAATAGAAAAAACTTACAAATGCGTTGAGGATCAACCAAGAGAAAATAAAATTGATGAGCATTGTCATACAGAAAATAATAAAGTAGAATTCCCAAATCTGGCGTCACATCAACCACAACCACAAAATGATGCAACCATTCGAAGTGTGGTGGCACCTCCTTAAAGCTGTTAATAAAAAAATCATCTTTTTCTTAAAAAAATAATTTGTCTCAAAAATAAAAAAAATTATTTGTATTAGACTCTATAAGTTAATTAATATCTTGTTTAGATACACCTCAAGGATGCTATGCTATGCAACCCAAATTCATAAAACAGCCTAACGCTTTATTCATTCGATTTGGACAATACACCGGACAAATATTATCATCAAGTATTTCCGATTTAAAAACTACTGTAACTATTAGAGTTGCATCTTTCTACTTCAGTGACATTATAGACTTGGACGTACCGCATTCAAATTTTCAATACTTCTCATTGTTAAGAGCCCTGATTGATGACACAATTACTTTTGTAAACATTGGAGTCGAATGCAAAATTGTTTCAAAGCGTCTGAAGAAAAATATTATTAGACTTTGACTTTTCCTGTAAGAGACATGTGTGGATTCCTTTCTTGCTTTTTATTTCTTATAATCCATTTTCAACTATGTAATCTCAACTATGTCTATCTAGCTATTGCCTGCACTCTTCCCCTACTCCGATTTTGCTTCAGTGAATCCGATTGATATAAATATCAATCGTTGTCAATAATCCTCTTTTCAGAAATAGTTGACACACCCTTTTTTATCCTTTTTTTCATTTACATACTTTTATACATAGTTTTGAAATGAAGAACAATAAGTTAATTAACAACTAAAACGCTTCCATTAATGTACTTTTTGTTTCAAGATAGACTCGTTACAATTTATCAAATAAAGAAAACTTTTGAAGAAAATCACGGAGACATTTTCCCTCAAATCGTTATAAATTTTAAGTTTTGGGACACTTGGGAAAACGATACTGTGATTTTAACCCCTCATTCGTTGTATTGGAATTATTTCGTGTATTTAGCACAATTCGACCCTAATAGTCTGCCAAATGCTAGATCAGCAACATGATTCATTTAACTAATAGAAACTTACAAATCAGAATCGGAAATCAAAATTTTGAGCTATTAGCCGTATACTATGTTTCCGCTATAAGTATAATGACTTTCGCAAAAAAACCCATGACAAATATTTACAGACTTTTAACTATTTTCATTACTCATCCTCAGTTCGCCGAATTCACCATTTTTCTAGCATTCAAAGAGAACTCGGTATTTCAAGTACAACATCCAATCTACATTGCTTAGGTATCATTCTAAACTATGATATTTGCAGTTAACAATAAATTTGTAGAGTTACAAAAAATTCAACGATCTTTTGATGCATACCCAACTCCTGTACCTACTATGCTAGTAACGCGCAAAGAAATCCAAAGTGAAAAAATTTGTTTAATAAGTATTAATCCTCTTTCAGTTCATTGAAAATTCTTCCTCTTTATTCTAGAAAACCCAAACTGTGTACCTCACAATCTTTATTTTGAATTGCCGAAAAGTGATTCTTCTCAAAACGATTTCATTACTAAAGAATTGGAAACAATTAACAATTAAAAAAACAATTCTCATACCAAAATTGCCTTATACAAATTAAATTTTTTGAAAAATCAATTGTGACAACAAAAAGTAACAGAGTTATACCACAACTAAAACTCCATTTCGAATATTTAAACACTTGGACTGATGGAACCATCATCTTAACACCATCTTCCCCCTATTGGACATTCTTCATAAATATATCCCAAGCTTTAAATGGTTCCAAAATCCCTTTTAATTTAGATCTCCTATAATGCTGTTCCACTTTGGTGAGCGACTAGTCAAAGTAGAATCCCTCGAGAGATCATTCATTGAAACTCCCACTGCAGAAATAAAGCCCTGTATAATCATACATTATACTGACTACGAACGTGGATGTGAGGGTTCTACTCGAGTCACCATGGGAATGATGCACTGGGAACTCTTTCTCGCACTCATCGATATCGAAGAGCACTTCCCAGTCAACTTGGGCGCTCTTCAGTAAAGTAATTTGTTTTACATAACTTGTTCTCCACAAAAAAAAATTTTTTCTCTCCTTTCCTCTTCTTCATTTTTTTCTATCCTTTTTTTTCTGATCAATTTGTTCTTTTCCCCTCATTTCTTTCCAAATTGTTAAAACTAAAATGATTTTGTTTATTGGTAAGGAAAAATTAATATTGTTAAAGTAGAAAGATGGTTCAATATTTGTTTCACACAGTATAAAGCATGTATCAAGATAACTTATATGTTTTTAAGCACCGGTACCATTAATCATTATTACATTTATCCAACCGAGAAACACTAGAATTTCTTTTTTGCTATTGCAGATTTAAATGTAACTATCCCCAACGAACTTGAACACCCTGGATTAGAACTCGTATACCCGGATCTTTCTGATTTGTCCTTATAATGGGAAACATTCTGAAAATATCGTCTCAGCAACCTCAAATTGATACAACCCCTAAAGTTGAATGCCCTGTTTGTTATCTCCCTTGCCGTCAATTCAAAAAATTGCACAAAAACCCAAATGGTCAGTCCCCCCCCATTTTGCTTGCATTCCTTGTAGAAATGAATTATTTAAATATTGGAACCAACCTAAATGCCCCATTTGCAAACTCCCATTTATACAATCAGTCATTGCCATTATTTCCAGTGTGATTCTTGTCAAGAAGTCAAAAAGTTATCCACCTGCCACAGTCACTTCAGAGATTTTTACCCAAAACAATCAATTTGTTTGCAGTGTATGACCTTCACAACTACTAAATGCCCCTTATGCAAACAAACAATTGACCCAAACAACCCGTGGTAAAATCCTTGATTCAAAACTACCTTCAAAAATTATCCAAAATGTTTAACCCCAAAGTACTTGATTTTTTATTAATGGCCCTCATGATTATTGCAGCAGCCTTCTCCTTCGTTTTAACCGTTTTCCTTGTTGTTGTAAGTATTCCTTTCAAGTTTTTGATGTTAATAGTTATATTAGTAATAGACCAAACAATGAAATCCCAAAATAATCAACAACCAAATCCTCCAACCATACCAGTCCCATAATCCCCTCCAATAACAATCTTCCAAAAATGAATACAATTTACAAAGAAACCAGTACTATAGAATCCAAACCGATCTCATTAATTTGTTTATGCTGCAGACGCGAAACAATTGTTTTCAAGAAATTACACGAAAACCCCCCTAACGAACTACCCCACGTAATGTGTCTGCTCTGTTACCAATATGTTATAAAAGATATGGGCTATGATTTTTGTCCAAAATGCTCTAAATTTAATGTTATCTTTTCAATCTTTAACTGGTTTCAATGTGATATTTGCAAACAAACAAGATTTCAATACTCTGTTGCAAAAACGTTTCATCACAGTGATCATAAGCCCGTCAACTTTTGTAAATTTTGCGTAGAAGATTATAAATTATGCCCTCGTTGCGAAAAAACAACCGCATAACCTAAAATGCGTCCAAGAACATCCAAAATTTTACTTCTTTCCCTAGTTTTATTTTTGATCCAATCGATATCCCTAATTCAACTCAGTTTTTACCAGGAGCAAGTCACCTCCTTCACCCTAGTTCTACACTACTCATTGAATTGACAGAATGCAACCCATAACATTGTTTATTCTTCTATTTGTTCTCTTATGCTCATTGGCAATATCCCTTTTTATTAATCACTACCTCCTTTCCACAATTCGCCAAATTTTATCCAGATACTGAAAATGACCAATCTAGACCTGTCCACAAAAATATTTATCCTAATCCTAACTACCTTGCTTGCCATATCATTCCTCATTAATCTCATTCTACTGCAGTTTCTCAAAGGTTTTCCTGTTTCTATCTAAGGAAAATAAGAGAACAGTCACTCGACGGGTCTTTCACAATCCCTATTCGACGGTTTCCGTTGGTTCTATCCCCATAAGGACATTATCTGCCCCATATGTTCACCGAAACCCGTTATTGTAGAAAAACTACATAAGCAGTTTCCCAGAGAAAATCCTCATTATGTATGTATTCCTTGCAGAAAGGCACTTTTTAAAAGATACCCAAACCCTAAATGTCCCATTTGTCTTCGACCTTGTCTTCCCGTCCTGATCACATCCTACTTTCATTGCAATTTATGCAAAAAATGAAAACAGAATTAGGAGTAACAAAACACCCACATTTTTCCCAACATGACAAACACCGATTCTGTCGAGTGTGCATAAATAAGCTGACAAGATGTCCCATTTGCAAAAATTTTTTTAGACGACGTTGTCTAATAAACCAAAAACAACTCAAGTACAAACGATCTTTTTTTTCTCTCTTTTAACTTTTCCTCGGGAAGGGGTTACCTCAGCTTTCTCCAGCCTGCCCCCTGGCTTTTGAACCTAAATAATTCAGAACACTAACACGATAACTGAAAATACCAAAAATGACCCGGAAAATTGCTTTCTTTCAACTCAGCAAGGTTGTCTCCCCAGCTGCAAGGGTCGTTGCAGCCGTGTTAGTGTGACGCACGCCCCAAGACTCACACCTCCGGGCAGCGGAGAAAGACGTACTTGTGCCAGGGCTGCCCGCCTGGCGTAAGTATAAAAATTTTTTTTATTATTGCCCCCCCTCCTTTATTAAAGTTAACTTTGCATTTAGCAAAACAAAAACTTTTATACCAAACTTTAATAACAAATGCATTTAGCATTATAATTTTTAAGTAAAGCAGTTAGCAACAAAACCTTACAAAAACATTTTTACACTAGAATACATTTTATATTAGCAATACAATTGCAAACTTGAAAAGAAGCCATAATGTGTGATATTGATGACACAGGCTAACCAAAATCAAAATATTTTAGATCACCCACAAGGAAACACTCACAATGACTACCAGACCCACACTCGCAAGCGTAGTAATCCCCAATCAACATCAACAAGTAACAACACAACAAGAACAAACACAAACCCATTCTTCCCAGCCTCCTATTTTCTCAAAGCCTCCATTTACTACAGCCATTGCACCTCCATCAACTTCGAGTCAATATGATCCGCAAAACAATTGGATAGTCGATCGAAAGAGACCAGCACCAGGAAATCAACAAAGCAGTCACGCAGAGAAGATAAGAAAAATGGCAAATATAGATGACCTCATTAGTGACAAAGAGCGAAAGGACATCCCCTATTGCTTGAAAATTCAGAAAATTAGGGAAAACGTTGTAAATCCCATGAACCCTAGATTTGTGACGAACTTGAAGTTTACTTTGAAAATGCAAGCCAATAAGTTCAGAATCTCTGACAAAGTTAAGGTTCAGAACATTTCAACCGGCGAAGAATTTCTTGCGAAAACTGAAAACCTGCCTATTTTGAAAGAGTTCTCATTACCAGAAACAACAAACGTCTGGAGAGTAAAAGACAGAGATACCCAAAAGAACACTTACCTCGCCAGAAACAATCAGCTGGACTCGTATGTCAACTTCCCCTATGCCCACTTAACTGCCTTCCCGACGCCTGCGGACGCCATCGAAGAAGTCACCCAAGCTTCACTAATTTTGGAGAATTCCAAGTTCCGACAGGAGTTATTTGTTAAAGAAACCGAATTGCAGGAGCTACAAATTAGATTTGAAAGATTACAAATGAAGAACAGTGAAAAGGAGAAAGTAACAAGCGATGACTATTGGCGGAGGCAGTACATCGTCTCCCAGCAATTAAAAAAAACGGAGGAAAGTAATGTTAAAGAAATTAACAAAGTGTATGCAAGAAAGCATTTAGAAATCACTACAGCCCATCTGAATTTAGGAGTGGAGAACAAAAAACTGGTTGAAAAAGTACAGCAACTCAACTCTGAATTGACGAAACTCAAGAAGAAGAACCGAAAACAAAAAAGGATAATCAAGGAACTATCAAATACAGAAAAGCATGAAGATGGAGATGAAGTAGTGGAAGTTGTTGATATCATGGACGACGGAAACAGTCCAGTACCAAGCCCAGTCATTTTGCCCCCAGAATTTTTTGAATAATACAGCACAACATTATCGCCCTTTGGGATTAATTTTATAGCATACCATTGTCGCCCTTTGCGATTAATTTCATAACTGTCTGAACTTGTAGTAACTCATTTATATGTCTCAAGCGCAATAAAATTATATACGATGCAATATATTTCTTTTTTTTAATCATTTTCTTTTCTATTTTAAAAATCGGGGTGAGCTGTAGTATTACGAGAGCCGTTACAAATGAACGGATAATTAATCCCGCATTAGAGCGAACGTATTTAGGCGCTAATTAACCATTCTTTCGCCGCGCACTAAACGAACTAACGCTTGTTAAGACTAACAGTACACAAGTATTTAAACAACTCAGTTCGACTTATTTAAATAACACAACTTTAGGCCTGGATCTCCTCGCTTATGTCCAGGATAGAAAATGTACGTTGTTGAACGTAGGCGGCCTGTAAAACCACAGTTTCTTTTGATTTAAATTACTTCTGCTTTTGACAGTTGCAATGCAGATCTTTCCCCCCAAGTTCAATAAAGATGAAGCAGATTGCTTCAGGGGAAAAGACAATAGAGTCTCATTAAAAGCCCCCAAGAAAACCATAATTGTTGCGGTTTTAGAAGAGGGGAAAAGCAGAAAACAGGCGCCTGCGAAATCAATAATTGATGCTCTCAGCTTTTTAGATTTTTATTATTTTTTGGAGTTTCAATAATTTTTCCATGAGATAAAAAAGAGTTAATTCTCTTGCCTTCTCGGCCAATAGGAAAATTAAGAAGCACCTCACTATGAACGTGAGTTTGTTATTCGCTCCCTATCGGCCCAAACGGAGCTGAGAGGAATTAATTGTTTCTCTCAGCGAAGTGGGACGGAATAAAATTAGAGAGACAAATATCAGAGCCAACGACGAGCAGCAGACAACTGCTTCATTTTTCTTGCAAAATAAATTCCTAAATTTAAACAGAGAAATTTTATTAAAGATTTCCAACTTAGCAAATTTTCCAACAGAACATACTTGTTAGAAATCGACTGGAAGAAGTTTCAACGACGAACTCACTTAACAACAACACAATCAAGTAACAGCTCAACCCGGTTTAAAACTACTCAGTGTAAGCTTGTTCGTTTAAAATATCTATTTAATTAATTGAACTTTTCAGCCGCCCAACTACTTTAAATTGAGACTTATAGCACAGACAGGTCTTAGGCATATATCTTTGCCTTCGATTTGTTATATCTTTTGTCAAGTTTGACTGGCTTACATAAAGAGATCCCGTATTGTGTGATCTGTAGCAGCCCAGCCAAATTTGATAGTTGAAAAAAACATAAATGCTGCTTAGGTTTTTGTTAAAAACTCAAACCTTAAAACGAATGTCCAGCTCATCTCAAATTCAAATCCTTAGTAATAGTGGACAAAAATTTTGATCGAAGCAAGAGAAGACTGGATTAATAATGCACATAGCGTGCGAGATCGTTTATGAGTTTCCCTCTGTGAGTCACAAAATTAGCTTTTGTTCATAAGATACACATGTAAGAATACGGGGCGATACGGGGTGTTTTACTATGTAAGAAACTGGCAAAAATGTAAAAAAGGCAATCCGTCGCCTCTACTTGTAAGAAAAACAAAGCTCTTTAAAACGCAGTGTATGTCACTTTATTTCGAACGAATTTCTGAGTACTATTTTTATTTTATGTCTTAACAAAATTTCTTCTTCTCGGTTTTATATTTCATGGTTTCGAACCACGTAGAACTATTCTCTACTATTCTAAACCAACAGCAGAAATGTACATCCGTTGTACATCCGTTGTGATGCTGATTTTTCTTGAGATGAGGTTGATTTTATCTACGAAATGAGCTTCATTTTATCTACGAATTAAAAAATAGTTTACAGTAGCTGAATGTGCGAACAAATCAAGATTATATTGGATTTCTTATTGATTTTTGTTTGAAATGTAAGCGTTAGTTTTGTTGTCATATGGTTACATTAGTACCCTAATTTACTTTTTACCTGGATTGATATTTTGCAAGATTCCTGCAAAAATCTTGTAAGTTTTGAATCGTCTCATCAATAAAGTAGAGGTAAATTCTCAACATGAGCAATATTGTTGTCATGATCTAATTGGCTCTGTTCTCAGCTATGGCACTTTTTTTCACATAAACATAAACTTACGTCGGAAATAGTTTGGAAGTTAATAGCGAAATCAGCAAAAACCATTATTGGTGGAATAGAGAGTACAAAGCCCAAAGTAGAATAAATAACCAATCTGCGTGGGCGACTGAGAATCACGTTAGCCTCCGTACCCCTCACAATCAGAATAAATCGCTCAATTGCAATTATTAACGTCAAAACTGGTTAGGAAACAGCCCCAATTCACCCCCCACTTTTAACAGAAAAGTTTTGCAATTATGAATAATTTGAATCTTTGGTTGCCTCTAAATGAATGGTTTTCATGACATAGTAAAAACTGAAGTAGATATTCCGGGGCGATACAGGGTGTTTAACTATGTAAGAAACTGGCAAAAATGTAAATAGGGCAATCTGTCGCCTCACTTTGTAAGATATTACTACGTTCTTGCAAGTTAAAGATCCTGCCCTGACCCGTGACCATAATGAATTACACAATGACCATATCTGAATTACATTAAAAATCATTATGTAATCATTAGAATTATATAAAAATCAATATGTAATAAATAGAATTACATAAAAATCAATATGTAATAATTAGAACTACGTTGAAAATCATTACGTAATAATTAGAATTACATAAAAATCATTATGTAATCATTAGAATTACATTAAAAAATCATTATTTTTACAGGTGAAAAGAACCAGTTGCCTAATTGTGACCAGTAAGTTGTGAAATCAATCAAATATCGAAGACCGTCTGTCCAGAAGAGGAATTTGAAATCAATATTTCCAACTCTATACGATGTCACACCTGCGAAAGTGTCGGTCTTTTCCCGTACGCTGTGACTGCAGAGGACACCGCAATTTTGTTCATTCCATGTGTTGTGTTGCTCATCATAATGGTTTCTTGGCAACCATACAAAGTCATATATGATTTGTATGAAAGCTTGACATTCATACTAAGATCATATAAAGAAATGATTGATGCTTAAAAATAAAGCAAACTAACTGGTCCTAACATATTTTCAGCAAGGAAGTGCACAATTAACCAAACGACGCCTACATTTACAAAAAGCATCCTAAACCAATCTAACACAAAGTGCATTAACCTTGATGGCTACCAGGAGATTGCTACAAGCAACCGAAATACCTCTAAAGGAGGAGGGGTTGGGATCTTTGTAAGATTGGATTTACAACAAACAATTATTAAAAAGTTTGGCTGTACCAGTATTCAAATTTTAACTGTGAAAATCAACACAAAAAATGGCAAAAATTTTTTATTAACAGTGATCTATATCAAACCAAATACAAGTATAAATGAAATATCGGAAACTTTGCAGATGTTTTTTGAAGAACTAACTCCGGAACCGGAACAGTTACACATTGTTTGCGGAGATTTTAACATTGACCATAGTAGCAATAACATCAAGCTTACAAAATTAAAAGACATTTTTAGTTCTTACAACTTAAGGAATATGTCTAACGTTGGGTTTACTAGAGAAAGCGCAAAGTCGAGAACTAATATTGACGTAGTTTACTGCTCGAAGACAGTAGAAATTGAAATCATCAAGTCAGCTGTAACGGATCACTATGCTGTCCAAATCGTGTTCTCTGACTACGTGGAAAAGACTGTACCTTTGAAAAACAAAGTTTACAGGGATTGGACGGCTCTTGAAAACCACTTATTTTTAGAAAAAATGGTTTTTAAAATAAAAGACAAATTAGGCAGACTTATGTCGCATTTTTTTGCTTTGGATTGTGATCTTGCTTTTGAAAAGTTTCAAGAGGCTATCATTGAGGAAGTTGACAATTACATTCCATTGAAAAAATCAAAACCTTCTCAGCAACCAAATTAAATTGACAACAGTATAAAAAATTTAGCAGCAAAAAAACAGAGCTTATTCCGGACGTTCTTGAGACACAAAAATAATAAAAACAAGGAGATGTTCAATAAAATCAGGAAAAAGCTGAGAAAGAAACTAAAAAAAAACAAAAGAATCTATTATCAGAAAATGCTGCACAGAAACGCAACAAAGAATTCCAGTAGCTTTTTTAATACAATGAGAACATTGAGTGGAAATACGCGAAAAGAACAAGAAGAGTTGTCAGAGAAACAGGTTGAAGGTTTCAACATTTACTTCACAACTATCGGAAAAATTTTATCGAACAAATTAATTGATCCTGGAAAAAACGGAAGACAAAAAAGAACTTTAAACAGCATGTTTTTGACCTCAGCAAAATCAAAACTATCACTAGTCATTAAAAAATTGAAAAATAAATATAGCACTGATTGTGTCAACAACTTTATACTTAAAAAAATAGAATATGATATAGTTCCTACATTGTCGTTTCTAGTCAATAAGTGTTTCGAAAAAGGAATTTTCCCAAAATGTTTGAAAAAAGCAGTAGTAATTCCAATACATAAGTGCGGGAATGCTTACGAAGTTCAGAACTACAGGCCAATTAGTTTATTACCAACGATTGGCAAAATACTAGAAAAATTACTCTGTGATCGAATGACCGCATTCCTCGAGAAATACGATTTGCTTAATAAAAATCAATTTGGTTTCCGACAAAAAAGAGGGACTACTGATGCATTAGTTAATTTCCTCGAGGGAATCAGAGAAGTCTGGGAAAATGGATTTAAAGAAATGAAGGCTGTCTTCATAGATCTGAAGAAAGCATTTGATACAGTTGAACAAAATTTGCTCCTTGAAATGCTAGAAAACATAGGAATGAGAGGACCTGTACTTAAATTACTGAAATCTTATCTGAGTGACAGACAACAATGTGTCAGATCGGTTGAGTTTAGGTCGGAATTCTTACCAATAGAATATGGAGTGCCGCAGGGCTCGGTGCTAGGACCATTGCTCTCTCTAGTTTATATAAATGATATTCAGGAGTTCTGCGGTGACTCAACTGCAATTTTGTTTGCTGATGACGCTGTTTTGAAGCAAAATGTGTATTCAAGTAAAGAAAAATTTGAGAAGTCATTAGAATCTGTAGCCGACTATTTTTTGCAAAACAAACTGACACTGAATTTAGAAAAAACAACTCTTGTGAATTTGAACGCAATCAGAAAATCTTCTCAACAAGAGATAATTTTGCAGAATGATGCGATCTATCAAAAACCGTCTTTAAAATACTTAGGAGTACAAATTGACGAAAAATTTAATTTTAATCGGCATATCCTCGAATTATGTGCGAAACTGTCCAAATTTTTTGGATTGTTTTATAAATTGAGATCAATTTTAACGACTGCACAGCTTCTTGTAACATATAAAGTTTACGTACAACCAATACTAAACTATGGTGTTTTAGTCTACGGAACCAGTAGCAAGACAACACTTCAGCCTCTAGAAGCAAAAGTAAAACAAATTGCCAGAATCTTTTTTAAAAAGAGAAAAACGGAATCAACACTGCAAAATCGAGAAAAGTATAAAATGCATTCGATCAAAGATTTGCACTTTTTTTGAACTGTTTAAAAAACTAACAGAGATACTTAGATCAGAATGCGAAATAAATAGTCTAAAATTGCTTATAACAAAGAAAAAAATAGAGTCAGTTGAGTTAAAAAGAACATCATCCCGTCAGTTAAAAAGTACAAACGCGGTTAGTGGACTTAGCCCTAAACGACTAGGAGTAAGAATAAGAAAATTGTTAAATTTTATATTAAAATTTAACCCTAATTTCTTTTCAGAAGGGCAAATCTTGAGTAAAAAAGAATTGAAACGTTATCAGTATAGTCTTAGAGACAATTACATTAGCAATAACCAACAAATAGTTTCGTTAATATATTGAGCCGATCATTTCAAATCCTTAGCATCTTTAGCATCTGACAATCTGTCTTTTAAAGTTTCTTAGTACTGCTACTGGCATCACTTGACGAGGGCCATCGGACCTTTTGATGACCTATCAAGTAAGTGGCGGTTCTGTGCGGCCTAGTTTGTACAGCAGTGCCAACTTACTTGAAAACAATTTATTATTATTATTATTACTTAGCAATCATACTAAGTCGTATATGGTTTTATGGGGTCTTGACAACCATACTAAGATCATACTTAAAAATAAAGTAAGATCTTAATGACATATTTGAGCGAGAAATTTGAGAATGTGTACAGCAAAAATGTGTAGCATTAATATCGGAATACAAAAGAGATCTAAAAAAGTCTCCAAAAAAGTTTTTGTGAAACTAAAAATTTTTTTCTGAGTTTTTTAGACAAAAACTCTGAGCTCACCTAAACACTGCCGAACTTTACTGATAATTATGAGGCCCGCAACTATAACTTAACTGAAACTTGCAAAAAAAACATTTGGATATAGTTTCTGCAAAACTCGAGTTTTTTGCGATCAGATCAATAGCTCTATACTGCACTTAACTTACTGTTTATAGCCAGTACAAACACACACGTGATCTTAAAAACTGACATGAAGCACTTGTAGAAATCATTGATACAACTTATCAGTTTTATATAAGAAAATATAAACCTTAAGACAATATCAAATTGTACAAATGTGTTTAAGGTTCATATTAAAGTGATTAGATTATAGTCATTTAAAAAAATTCTTCTTCTTTGTGTTCTGTTCCAATTAATTTTTGAAGGTGTTACAATTTTCTAAGCCGCAATCAAATTGGTTTCTTCCCTTAGGACAACGGTTTGGGTTGGTTGAACGCTCTGTATTTTCGGGGGTCATTTGAAGGAGCCTTGAAACAGGAGCACTAGGGGAAAAAATCAGACGCTTACGCAAGGATGAAACAGGCTCGTATTTGTTATTAGAGAGGCTCCTAATTGTTATTATTTTCCAATGGAAAACCAGTAGATAATTTCATAAGACTTCAGAGTTAAGTCTCTCTTTCTCGTCCAATAGGAGAATTCGAAATCCGTTTAACTATGAACGTGAAAAACGTTTTCTTGCCTCATTGGCTCGAAGCTGCTCAGATGTTTTAAGTAGGGCAGCTGGGTGAGAACGGCTTTTCCTTCTTCTTTCGAATGTATTTGACTTTACAAAAACATAACTATTCATATAGTTAAAGAATACTATCAACTTCGAGAATAAATTCGGTTCCTAAACAAGTGAAATTTATGTTTTTTCTCTTCACAAATGTATTATACTCATCGGAAAGAAGTTTGCCACCTCCTCAAAACAACAGCTCATCTCGATTTCACTGGTAAATATTAAGCGTGTATCTTTATATTCATCCTTTTGTAAAGCAACACTTTCAGCCCCCTAAACTTTAAATCGAGACTTGTAGCACCCAACCCAACAGGTCTTAAGCATATATCTTTGCCATCGATTTGTCATATCGGTTGTCAAGTTTTTCAATTTGTCAAAAAAAGATCCCATGTTGTTTGAGCTGTACTAAACCCAAACTAATTTGATATCTGCTTCGTCCCTCATTTTAGTTCTTGGATCTTGATTGACCATCGGATTGGAAATGGGGGTTCCTGTTCCGAGGAATCTGTAGGACGTGCTTGGTTTCTTTAGGGTTTCGGCCTCCTTTTATGTCTGAGGCCGAAGACGATGGTTAAGGGGCAAATATATTGGACTAAGTTTGCGAGGGCTCGTTAATAACAGTTGTGGTTGCGTGATCGTTGTGTACCGGTTTGAAAGTGCGAATTGTTGTGCTGAAGAAGGGTCTATTTGATGGATTTCTCAGCTTGGTTTTTGTTTTCTAGCGGGGGGGGGGGGGGGTAAGAGTTACACAAGTTGCTACCTTTTCTTGCTACAATGTGCATTCGGACACCTTTGTGCCTCTACGCTAATTTGTGCCTTGCTGGGGCTCAGTTTCCGTGCGATTCCATTTCTTGCTTACTGTTGTACAATTGGTTAACTTTGTATTTTTGTTAATGTCGTGAACGTAAACATGCAGAAAGTTGTTTTGGCTCAAGTTTAGCAGAGTTTCTTTTTAGAGTTACTCGATTATTTGAGTTGGGGTCGGATTCTGAAGCGGTTTCTTCGATATCGCCTTTTTTTGTCGAATTGGGAGGTTGCTATAAAATTTTGTCGTCACTCCCAATTCAGTTCATAAAAAACTTTTTTTTTAAATATTTAAAACCAGTTAATGCTGTCTTTTGGCGGTTTTCTGGTTGACATGTGTGTAAAGATGTTCAGTTTACTCCCGTAGTGTTCATTGAAAGGTGATGGGCCGCAAAAAAAACTTTCGCCTAAGCGCATAAATCGGACTGACTTGTAAACTACATGTGTTATATTTAGTTTGGGGATTTCTTCCTTTTAACAAAATTTTTGAGGGTAAAAATGGTTCGTTCAGTATTAACCGTGGCCCGGCGGAAGCCTACTGTTAACAATTCTGCTTTGTTACTGTTCTTCGTTAATTGATTTGGATGAATCATATCAAATACGGATAGGTGGTCTGGGATGATTTCAAAGGAAATTTCATAGGTCGCTATATAATTTTTTAATTAGGTTGCTTTGTTTAGCTTCATTAATTTTACACATCGTAGCCGTCGGCCAAACAGAAGACTTATTAAGGGACGCGAGGAGATTTATTGTTCGTTTTATATGTGCTCACAGTACCAACCGAAATGGTCCAATGGGTCTATTTCATTGGGTTCAACTCATTTTTGTTGTTTCATTTAACCTTGTAGTCAGAATTATTAATTTTAAGTTTTCACCTCAATCTATACATGATTTGCAGAAGATATGAAGCCCCTGTTTATCCCTACACAGATCGTTTCAATTGGATGGGTAAAAGATTCTATCAACATGCTGTAATTTTGTAAAAAAAAATCGGTTGAGGTCAAAATGGTAAACGCAAATATAAAAAAATCGATTTAATTGATATTTCCCAGTCGCGAAGTCCTCGACTAGAAAATTATCAGAACCCATTGGAGGTAAGAGTTAATTGTTCCGACCCCACTTGTTTTTTTTTGTTCAGAAAATTTTGGCCGATCGATATATTTACCGCAGAGAAATGTGAGTGGTATCATTAAAAAGCTGGTCCAGCATTGAATTCAAAATTAAAACGATTTTTTGATTTTCGTTTTTTTCGAGGAGTTATCGAGGAGTGAAGTTTTGTGTGAACACGTGATATTTGTTCACTTTTAGTGTATTTTTCTTCAAATTAAGATATTTTCTATTAAAATAGTATTTCAAACTTAAATTTCTTGCCAAAAAATAAACCAATTTTGTGTTCCTGATAGACTAAAAGCAATAAAAAAGACTAGTTTTGGAATCATAGGGAGCTTCAATATCAAAAAAAAATCGAAATCTATTTGAGAAGCTCTTTTTTTATAAAAATTTTCTACTTGCATTTTTAGGTCACCTTTAGAGACAAGTCGCTTTTTATATGAAGACTCCATTTGTGAAAAACTTCTTTTACAGTCAAATGAAGCCCATTGAACAAAAAAAATTGTTTTCAAGGAATTGCTCATGTTTTTTTTGCTTCGAATCTGAGTTTTCGTGATTTTAAATGAAATTTTGAATTCCTTTTAGGGGTTTTACTAATTTTTTGGTGTCTTATGGCATGGACTCATTGACTTACTGTGCAATGTGTTCCGTAATGAGATTTAAGTGAAAATATCTAGTGCTTTGAGTGGACAGCTAATGGCTCTTAGGACTTTAAAGATAATTTTTCGAATTTTTTTTTGAACATTAACCAATCATAAACTTATTATCGTGAACTGTAAGTCAGTCTCTGTGATGACAGCACCCTCTTCAGACCTACTGTAACCAAATTGGATCTAGCTGGGGGTTTTATCTTCTAGTTCAATTTTGGAACAAAGACATCGAATAAAATTTTCAGAACATAAAATTTGCTTCCACAAGCAATCAAATAATAATAGATTTTGTGGAAATTTGCAGATCCACAACTACAAAATAATAACAAAATAAATAAAGCAACAATTTAATTTAAGATACGAATGATTTAATGGTTTTTAACCAGGATTTCTTTTATTGAAGAGATTAACTCAATTTTACGTAATCAGAATCTGCGGCTTGCAGTTTAAGAAATTTTGCAATTAAAACACACTGGTTTTCAAACAGTTATCCGGTTCTTCTTAGTAACTTTGTGGACAAAATTGCGAGGACCGAGTTATAATTTGTAGTGTGCAAATGTCAGACCACTCGGGAAATCGCAGCGCATTCGGGCTTGAAAATTTTAGTCGTCAAATTCAAAAACAAAGATATCCATTATCTTACATTTTTAACTCAACAAAAACCAATATATTTTTGAAAAGTCACTGTTTCGTTCAGGGCTGATTCAGCACTTGGAGCGCATAATTTTCAGAATTTTCCATTTGGAGCCAGTGTCCTTAATTTTGATTAACATTCTGCTAATGTATTAAGGCACGTTTTGTGGAATTAGAGAGGTAATATTGTTCAAATGGTCAATTTATTCGGTGGGATCCAAATAGGCTTTTTTTTGGGTCCAGCGTGAACATGTTAGGTCGAGCTAAAGTCGGGCATCAAAATTAGGGTCGAGACAAAGTCTGGTCGAAAGATTAGGTCCAGCTAAAGTCTTTTCATGGACTATTTGAGTCGAGCGGGGTCTTTTCATACCACTTTTCGGTCAAGCATGGTCTTTTCATAAGTCGAGGTCTGAACCTGGGGAGCTCCCCGGGTCGAGGAAAAATCGGAAAAATATGTAAGATAAGCGGTGAAAAGTTGATTTTTTCACCGCAAATTTCGTTCATAATTTTGCTGTGAAATTCGGTGAATGCGGTCAAATTATGTAAGATCACCGCTACCAGGCGATAAAGGTTTTTTTTCACCGCATTCACCGCCTGGTTTATGTAATTTCACCGCATTCACTGCTTATCTTACATAATTTTTCGTTGAAAGGCGGTGACACCTCGACCCGGGTCTGGGTCATAATGTTCCAACACTTTCATTACAAATAGGACAATAAGGGTTTTTAGT
This sequence comes from Convolutriloba macropyga, assembly GCF_964194025.1. Taxonomy (NCBI): domain Eukaryota; kingdom Metazoa; phylum Xenacoelomorpha; order Acoela; family Convolutidae; genus Convolutriloba; species Convolutriloba macropyga. The sequence continues at coordinate 2,858,335 of NC_134478.1, read as the reverse complement.
ATTTAGCCCCAAAGCGAATGGGCCATCTTTAGGACAATTAACAAAATTTTGGTCTGGATGTTTTTGAGTTTGACGTTTCAGGATCCAAGAAGTTGTTCATGCTGCAGAACACGGCCATTGTAGCCCAGAAGTCAAGCAGGTAGTGACTTAGGCCCAAAATGCCAGTAAATGTGAGATCAATTAAACACTGGGTTGATATGAGGAAATAGTCCAGAGATCGGAGCTTATCATTGAACAGAACTGTAGCTATGAAGTAGGCATTCAACAAAATGGTCGTCAAGCATAAGGGGACCTGAATAAACACACGCAGTTGAAAATTTGATATTATTTATCAAATCTATTACTTTTATTTTTAAAATTGTAGTAAGTAAGAGTGCTTTAGAAGTATGATATATCGCTCTCACTTGATGTAGTGGAGAGAACTTTATATAAAGCTATTATATATATATATATATATATATATATGTATATATATATATATATATATATATATATATATATATATATATATATATATATATATATAAACATATATTTATTTATAAATATATTTTATATTTAAATAAATAATTATTTTGCGATTGATGATCAGTTTGTGAAAGTGGCTGAAATCGTTCTTATTTTCTTATCATTGTTGCTAGTGTGATAGTTTTTCTCGATGTCAGTAAAAAAATTCAAAAAAGAATTTACAGTAGAAAAATGATCTGTTTTCACTCAATAATTACAATTTTCTTTTTTTTTCACTTTTAAAATCGTTCAAAATGTGCATTCTTTCTTCTTCAATGATTTTTATGCATACAGAAATTTTCCCATCATGCAGCATACAAGTACGTAACTTTCGTTTTGAGTTAGGTTTTGTAATTTTGGTTGCGGAAAGTAAATTTATTTGAATTTTGTTTTCATTGGTTAACGGATTCCTTGTTAAGCGTAACGCAATTCCACAAAATTGGAGAAACCAATTCATGCACAATTCATGCTGCAAAGGATGTTTCTTGATTTCCACAATCTAACATAACCGATTTTCACCAGGGCACAAGGAGCCGTACGCCATTGAGGTCTATGTTTGCTGTTTAATGTGAACGGTCGATTAGTCTTTATCATACTTTTTTGTTGTTGTTTGTTTAGGTTTTGTATTTACGGTTAGGTTCTGTGTTCTTTGTGATTTTGACCAAAAACTTTGTTCAATTATAACTTTGTTATGATGTTGAGGTACTTTTAGCTTTCACAAGCATCTATTCTCCTGGATCCGTTTCATGATTTTTTTCCCAAAATTTGAAGTTTTACTAAAAAGAATTTATAAGATTTTTTTTCGTTAAATACGTATTCTGCATAGCTACCTATTTTCTTATTCAATGTAAAAGAAATTCTAGAACCTCTTAAGTACGAAAAAGACAAAAGTTTTTCATTTGTTTTGCATCAACTCAAAAATTATCAAAAAAACTTACTTTCCACACTTCTGGTTTTTGCAGAAAAACTTGATTAGGCATTAGATCCTAATTTTCTTAACAAATACTAATTTTTGAACAGAACAGTTCTTTTCAGTTCTTCTCACATGCAAAGAAGCTCAAACTTCAGAAAAACAAAATGCTGTGTTGGCGGAAACGTTTTGTGTTTTTAGTACATATTCCAATTCACCAAAATTGTTTGTCAAAAAATGCAATGAGTATGTCGGCCACTAGAGGATTTTGACTGCATTTTTCAGAAACAGGTACACTAATTATTTTGAAGCATGAGAAACTATGCATAAACAAGAAGGCTCCCTAGTTCTGTATGACGCAAAGAATTTTCCCACATTCGCATTTGATAGCATAATATAAATCATTTTACTATATCGGAAAAAATAATTCATAGAGGTTTGTTATAGCACCAGTACTGTTTTTATCAAGCCTCTACGAAACAAGTTAAATGTGTTCAGCAGAAATTTAAAAAAGAAACGCAGGGAAAACTGTTCGAGTTTTCAGAGAAACCAGAAAGCAATATTTTCTTATTCCATCTAGATAATCGATAACAATCTAAAAAATCACAACAGAAACACTCATCAGAGGATTCAAGTTACGCATTTTCAGTAAAATTTTTCTCATGAACTTCAATATTTTCAATTTCATAACACTTTGATTAGAAAATGCAAAACACTAGAAACTAAAACGATTTGTTTTGACTACTGACTAAAATATTTTGATTAACTGGCTTACATTTTCAACCTGACGGAATTTACTTTTTTTTTCTCAAATTTTTATTGAAACATCCCCCAAAACGACGTTTTGGAACAAAAAAGTAATTAAATAGCATGAAGAAGTCAACAAAAATTTGAGCAGTTGCTCACACAGGTGGTGAAAGCAGGTTCAACGAATCCTTCTAGTTGAGGAGTTTATGAAGATAGCAGGACATGTATTGGAATACAATCAGAGCAAAGAAAGCTAGAAAAACTCACTTATTGGTTGCTTGCATGACTACCAATGTGTTCTCTTAACGATAAGGCAGAAAGGGTCACACCATCGAGAAAAAAATCTAATTACACAATTTGAGACCTGTGGTTTTAAATTACTCAACATTTAAACAAAAAGACAGGCTCAGCTGAAAATTCTAATGACAATCCCAACCACTTGATGAAGAAATTAATAACAAAACATACCAAATGGAGCTGAAAAACTGGCAAAAATGATCAATTTTGATTTGGGTTTCAGAAATATGTTGCGTCTAACTTATTCCAAATCATGCAAGTTTGTAATACCATTAAAAAAACAATAAAAAAATAAAAAAAACCAATTACGAAATTGAGACCAATTTTTGACAAGGCTGCACTAAAAAATATGCAATTAGGGATATAACAAGTTCAGCTCTCTTCACATCTTGAGAGATGTTTCCCAATGTGGCACTACTGATTTTCTAAGGCAACTGAAAATCTGAGGCACCTTAAAAAATAATAACACTTTTGTGATGTGGCTTTGGTTTTAACAAACAGAGAAGGAAATTTTTTTCCCTGTGAGCGTCCATTTTTGACAAAATTATTTTTGTTCTCGAAAAATAGTATCAATTTTGATAGAACGAAAAACAACGTACAAAAAGGGTCTTAAGCAAGAATATCTTCGAATGTTTCTCAAAAGCAAGGGTCAAAAGCAAGAAGATCTCCTAACAGAAAGACGAAAGATTTTAAAAATTTTTGAATATTAATAAAAGTGTTTCCTGAAAAACCAAAGTTGTTCCTGAAAAATAAATTTATTAAATTTTTGGATTCCAAAGCAATTGAAGTCCAAAATGTTTTAAGTTGCTTTATAGGAGGATCAACAGGAAAAACAGACTCAAATATCTCCGACATTATAAAACAATATTTTTCAAAAGAATATCAGAATTATAAAAATTGATTCAAATAATACAAACTAAACAAAATCGGAATCAAATTGGGGGTTTTTATTAACATTGGCAAAGAAATCTGATTCTGAAAAAGGATAAAACACTAAAACAGCAGTTAAAACTCGCAAAAATCTTATTTCTCGTATCTCAGAGTAGCCGTTCGCGTGCTGAAGCCTAATGTTCCTTGTACCTGTGCTGCCTCAGTGTGGCAACTTTTTCTGCTACCTCATGTGCTTCCCTCTTTTTGACTTCCAATTGACCGCAAAATTATCAAAAAATTATGTGTACTATAAAAAGAGACTACACTCGAAAATAATCTAAACAATATTTGGCGTTGTTTTAATGAAGAACAAAAATTTGCGAAAAAATTTAATTAGTAGTGGCCTAACTTTAAAAAATGTCAGGAAATTTTTTTGAAGTCTTTATAAAATCTCAGTGTAGTCCAAAAAGTGCACAATGCAGAATCAGCCATTTTTCTCATAAAAACAAGTTTTAGTAATTCTGCACAAAAGGGAGATATTGGCCTAACAATAAAATACTTTTTTTCAGACATATCCTCAAAAAAACCGCTAGTTGTCGTTAACCACTGAATTTTGCCCAACATTTTAGCTAAAATCAGGCTAACATGCTTGAAATTGTGAGTAGAAAATGTTGAATTTTCTTATTCAAAAAACCAATTTTCCCTAAAAGTTTTTCTTTGTAGTGCAATTTTAGTCGCAGGGAGCTTGAAAATGATTCCACATTTGCCAGCCTGGGATGCCCTCAGAATAAGTCAAAAAATCTTTCTGAACAAAAAAAGGAACTAGCATAAAAATCTCCTTTTTTGCGAAAAAAAAAATGTGGGAACAAAAAACAAATGCAGATACCCATCTAGGCCGAATGAGTTTTGCTTCTCAAATTTCAATAAATTGTATGGCATTTGACGGTTTGAAACCTTCTGTACGATCTCTAATCACAGATGCTCTTCGTTTAAGTTTTCTGACCACATTTGAAATATTTTAGTCAAAATATTTTGCTGGATTAACTTGACTTCTCTCATCATCTGGGCATTTTATTAATACTTCTAAAAGTGAACGAATTGTTGTGATTTCAATAAATTCAATAAATGAACAAAAACTCGATTATTAACAGTGTTAATTGAAAGACCTAAAAATATTGGGAGGTACTTACCATGAATGAGTCGGTGGCAAATTTGCGGAACATTCTATCTTCAAGCAATTCCGTATCAGGTGCGCGTGATGTGTCAATTCCAACATAGTTCCCCATTTTCAGGGCAAATAATTTCACTCTAATTCTCTCGAAATGGAGCGAGCTTCAGGGCTGCTGATTTAGTGCATCTGACGTTTTAAAAGTCACCGGAAAATTATGAAATTTTTTTTTAAAAATATAGAAAATTGTATTCGGGGATCAGAGTTGTCCACACTCTAAAGAAAGTTTAGGTAACCTTACCTTAAAAAACAACTGAATTTACCCAATTGTTCCCATCTGAACTACACCTGAACTTAACTGAATTTTACCTGAAATTTACCTGAAAATTTCAGGCGTCACTGGCTGAACTTTTATCCGAACTTGCCTGAAAATCACCTCAAAAATACACCTGAAAAATTCAGGTAGTTTTTCTGCTTCAGGTATTTTTACCTGAATTTCACCTGAAAATTTCAGATTTTTAACTTGAAATTTTCGGAGATAAATTTTGTGCAGAATAGACTGTTTTTGATTAAAAATATATGAGAGAATGATCCGATTAAAGTTGATCCACTTTAAAACCACTGCGTTTCTGGTTGTTATGATTTTAAAAATTTTAAAGTTTCTTTGAACCGTTACTTTAAGACTTTGCTATTGGTGTTCACTTCAGAAACCGTAAATGGTTCCGAAAAACAACTTCGAACTAGAAACATCAATAGGGCTGAAGAGTGGAAAAATTTGATGCTAAAATTAGCCGAAACTTTGCAAAATTTTTAAAAAAACTGGACACTGCCTATTAAATGTGTTGATGTTTCTCCTAAAGTTTGTATTTGTATAGTGTTTTAGTTTACTGCTAAATTTTTGTTGCTTCACTGCTGAATGCAAAAAAAAGTTTCTTTTTCATGTAACCACACCCGAACTTGTTCAGATGAAAATTTACCTGAAATACAGTTCAGGTGTATTTCAGGTGCTTTTACACCTGAACTTCACCTGAACTTCTAGTTACCTGAACTTTGTTTTGGTATATTTACATGAACTTGTTTTACTGTGAACTTTATATATATATATATATATATATATATATATATATATATATGTATATATATATATATATATATATATATATATATATACACATATATATATATATATATATATATATATATAATTCAATTCAATTGTTATATTATAAAAAAAATTGTGTATGAAATTATCTGTACCAATTGCTATTGCTTCTTTTAATAAAAGACTAGATAATCGTCAGTATCAACCTTTTCTTAAAGCCTGCTCACTCTAAAAAATCCAAGTAAGTTTACCTAAAAAACACCTGCACTTTCCAGAACAGATCAGGTAGATTTGTCTCACCTGAACATTACCTGAACACACCCAAAAAATTCCCGAAATATACTTGAAAAATTCAGGTATCGCTGCTTGAATTTTTACCTGAACTTACCTGAGGTTTACCGGAAAAAAAACCTGAAAGTTTGAGTTAATTTGTACAATTCAAGTAGTTTTACCTGAATATTACCAGAAATTTCACATAATTTCCAGCTATTATTCAGGTGTGTTCACCTATGGTACAGGTGAGAAAAGTCTACCTGAACTGTTCGAGTAAATTCAGAAGTTTTCAGGTAAAGTTACTTGAACTGTCTATGACTTCTATGAAAGGTGTAAAACACTCTTTCGTAATTTGAAATTTTTCATCTAAATCAATATAATCAGTCTATACAAACAATACAAAGCAACATATTAACTCATCGATGACAGAAACACGTAAAAACTTAGACGGCAAGGTCTTTTGGTGTTCCTCTAACTGGTTTTTGTTAGATGTTTTCTAGTTACCTGAACTTCGTTCTGATATATTCACATGAACTTTTTTTAGTGTGCACTTTATATATATATATATATATATATATATAAATTTATATATATATATAAATATATATACATATATTTATATATATATATATATATATATATATATATATATATGTAAATATATAATCCAATATGAATATATATATATATATATATATATATATATATAATCCTATTTATTGTTATATTGAAAAAAAAGTTTTCCAAGAACTTGTATATGAAATTATCTGTACCAACTGCTATTGCTTCAATTATAAAAAGACTAGATAATTGTCAGCATCAACCTTTTATTAAAGCCTGCTCACTCTAAAAAATTAAAGTAAGTTTACCTAGAAAACACCCGTACTTTTCTGAAAAATTCAGGTAGATTTAGCTCACCGGAACATTACCTGAACACACCCGAAAAATTCCCGAAATGTACTTGAAAAATTCAGGTATCGCTGCTTGAATTTCTACCTGAACTTACCTGAGGTTCGCCGGAAAAAAAAAACCTGAAAGTTTGAGTTAATTCGTACAATTCAAGTAGTTTTACCTGAATATTACCAGAATTTTCACATAATTTCCAGCTATTATTCAAGTGTGTTCACCTATGGTACAGGTGAGAAAAGTCTACCTGAACTGTTCGAGTAAATTCAGAAGTTTTCAGGTAAAGTTACTTGAACTGTCTATGACTTCTTTGAAAGGTGTAAAACACTCTTTCGTAATTTGAAATTTTTCATCTAAATCCATATAATCAGTCTATACAAACAATACAAAGCATCATATTAACTCATCGATGACAGAAACACGTAAAAACTTAGACGGCAAGGTCTTTTGGTGTTCTTCTAACTGGTTTTTGTTAGATGTTTTCTAGTTACCTGAACTTGGTTCTGATATATTCACATGAACTTTTTTTAGTGTTCCTTTTATATATATATATATATATATATATATATATATATATATATATATATATATATATATATATATATATATATATATATAATCCTATTTATTGTTATATTGAAAAAAAAGTTTTCCAAGAACTTGCATATGAAAATATCTGTACCAACTGATATTGCTTCAATTATAAAAAGACTAGATAATCGTCAGCATCAACCTTTTATTAAAGCCTGCTCACTCTAAAAAATCAAAGTAAGTTTACCTAGAAAACACCCGCACTTTCCTGAACAGGTCAGGTAGATTTAGCTCACCTGAACAGTACCTTAACACACCTGAAAAATTCTTGAAATATACTTGAAAACTTCAGGTATCGCTGCTTGAATTTGTACCTGAACTTACCTGAAATTTGCCGGAAATAATACCTGAACGGTTGAGTTAATTTGTACAATTCAAGTAATTTTATCTGGATTTTACCAGAATTTTCACATAAGTTCCAGGTATTATTTAGGTGTGTTCACCTATGGTACAGGTGATACAAGTCTACCTGAACTGTTCGAGTACATTCAGAAGTTTTCGGGTAAAGTTACCTGAACTGTCTATGACTTCTATGAAAGAAGTAAAAGACTCTTTTGTAATTTGAAATTTTTCATCTAAATCCATATAATCAGTCTATACAAACAATACAAAGCAATATATTAACTCATCGATGACAAAAACACGTAAAACTTAGACGGCAAGGTCTTTTGGTGTTCTTCTAACTGGTTTTCGTTAGATGTTTTTGACGTCAAATTGGTTCATTTTTAGCCAACAGTTGTGTAGAAAGACAAACGGGCGGACAAGCAATCCAGTGAACATGACAACACAACAATCTTTAGGTGTTGCTCGGCAGGCGTTTGCCTCAAAGAACATTGGTTAAGTGTCGGGACGTACTCTTTGATCCAACGAGACCAAATAGTTTTAGCGTAAGACTATACGAGGGCGTAACGCTTACGATTATCGAACTCGTCAACGCCAACGGCTGACGGAGTTGTGTTTGCTTGGTTACCAAGTAGAAAATGTTTCGGTGTGATTGCGCTTAAGTCGGACGGTTCGGCGCTTACGGGCGTTAGCGGTCGTGAATTAAGTGCGCATTCCACAAGACATAAAGTAGTAATCAAGACGTCATCAGTACCGCGGGATGTTACCGAGGATGGTTTAATATATTCGCCTAAAACTATGTACTAGCCTCTCCCAGATGCCACCTTGATGTGGCGCACTGGGCGGGTTGAACTTCCTCTTAATGCCTGTATGGACAAGAACCGCCGCATTTTTGATAGTATTCCACTTTTTATTATTTTCGCACAGTTCTTTTTCCGCACCAAAAAAGTTGCCACCATTTTCTGACCAAATAATTGCAGGTGTACCTTGACGGCGGAAAACCGTCCCCTCCCATTACACAAGAACTGGTTTCCATGGACGGAACGATTTCAACATGAAATGCACGAGTAGTTAAGCATGTAAAGAGGAACCCTACCTCTTCTCGGTAGTCCGACGCACAGTAACGTGAAACGGGCCAAAGTAGTCAACCCCGGTATTCATGAAGGGAGGAGACTAATATGCGAGTCTTTCTACTGGGAGGTCGGCCATGATTGGTTGAATAGTGGCAGCGCAGAAAATTCTGCACGTGACGCAGTTGGATTTAATCGAATGCAGAGAGGATAGTAACTTAAGGATGATATGACGTTCCTCTACTTTAGCCCGCAGATATTCACCGACTTGGTGGTGGTTATAACGTTAATATGCCGTAGACACAGTTGTACGAACATATGCTGTGCGTCAAGAACGATAGGATGTTTTACCTCATAATCAAATTCCACCAGCCGTTTGATGCGGCCAGTCAAACGGATTAGATCGTTTTGTCCGACGAAGGGCAAAAATGGGGCAATACGGCTACTTCGTTTAACGGGTTTGTTTTCCAGAAGATTTTATCTTTCTGAAGGAAAACAACTCTCTTTTAACGAGATATTGCAGATGACGCTCGGCTTCCTCACGCTCAGTGGGATCTATTACACTACCATCGATATTACGGTAGCATTTTTATGAGGATAACAGCCGGCTCAGTACTTGACTTGTTTTTTTTTGATAAAAACTAAACTTATTGAAGGGGATTAATAGCGTGAGCGGTTCGTCAGATGAATTAGTTGTGGATGCGGACAATGATGTGCTAGTATCATCAGTTTCTTTGGTTACTATGCTAGTATCTGTTTTAACTACTTCAGTGCCTGGTTTGAACACAAATGGCTTGGTTTTTAGGAAATATGGGTCCCTCACCCAGCTACTTGATTGCAAAACCTAAGCGGACATACTACGAGTACACTCGGGGCCGGGTTATCACTTGAAGCAACGTGGTTCTATTCGTCAACGCTAGTGTGTTCTAAGATCTCGGAAACACAGTTTGCAACAAATATTGGGTGGTTGGTTGTAGAGTTAACACAATGCAACACAGTAGTGCTGTCGGTCCACATGAAAATCCTGTTGACCTTCACTCTGAAATGTTTCAATCGAGCGGCCAGTAGCTCTGCCTGTATTTCCAGCTCTGAAACTGTCATCACCTTCATGGGTTCTACACGAGCTTTAGCAAGGACAAGAGCAAACTCCGTTAAGACCCACTCGAAGTAGTTACTCGAGGTCGAAGAAATCCAGCGGCAATGAAAACTTTATACGAATTATTGACAAACATATGCAAATCCAGCTGTTGAAAGGTTCCCGACAAAGAGCTCCTCGGTAGGGTGATTTTGGCAAGCTTGGTTAGTTCTACGCTCCATTCAAGGAGCCTTTCAACAGTGTCTTTTGGTAGCTTTTCATCCCAATGCTGCCTGCTGACACGCTAGATGTCCTTTGGTAACAGTCAGGCAACAACGGTAATTGGTGCCACTAGACCGATGGGATCAAATACCTTAGACACTAGGCTCAGTACTAAGCGTTATGTTAAAGACTTAGTCACTGAACTGGAGGTTCCTCGACTCACAACTAGAGTATCATTCCTGTGATCCCCTTTCAACCCAAGCACATGCGAAGAATGCTCCTCAGATGACGCGGTTACTTTTGAGTCGGTGGACTGAAATGAACCATCAATTTGATCAACCAGATTTGGTACAGTGCCACAAAAAACGCAGTGATGGCTGGTCACGGTCTAGGACACCACAACATACCCTCCTTATCCGCGGACAAAGCAAATTGATGTTGAAAAAACCCGAGAAGTACATGAATTAAGTTCTGGAGAAAGTCGTGGCAAGTGAGCAAAGATTTGTTCAAAGATATACGGTGAAACTTTGCTGCAAAATTTAGTAACCTACGCAGTTTCTTGATTTCTCGAGTTAATTATGAGATGATGTGGCAGGTACCACGCGTAATTTTTGTCTCTCGAGAGCCGCTTCACGAAAAATTTATGTTGCACCAGTGACGAAAAGAATTTATTTGGGAGCTGGATGTTGTCATCAGCCCACAACATACCTTAATTTTACCTTTGACCATTATGAAAATTCGTTGTTTCAAGCACTTTTTGCGCGCGAGCATCCGCTGCGTATTGTGGGTCAGCCTGCTTGTACGCGCCATTCGATTGCATATCGTGCCATGACTTAACCTGACAAGCCAGTTCATAATTCTGCTTAACATTGGCTTTGAAACACGTCAAGACTAAACTTGATTTTGACGGGATTGGGCCACTTAGAACCCACTGTCAACCGGACAGCGAACGGTGAGCGCTTTTTTTTGGCTGAAAAGTACTCTATCGGGAGGATGGCCTGGTAGACATCCTGTCCAAGTATCATCTCAAGGTCCCCATAGCTATAACTTACTGGATCTAGGACAGCCAGATGATGGTAAGTTTCTTGCTAGGACTTAATGTCAATGATGTCGGAACCTATGTTTAATTATTCCCTCACATAGGGACGCACAGTAAATGCTTCGAGTTCTTGACCTTTATGTGGGGTTAGTCAATTGGACCCCTTTTTGTGTCAACTAAATCTTTGTTTATACCCCTGACGGTCACTTTTAATGCGGTGCCTTGCAAACCGAGTCTAGCTGTGAGACTATCGGACACCCAAGAGTAACTGCAAGCGGTATCGCATAAAACCAACGCAGTTGTATTAATTCCAGAAGAATTAGTTAGTTATAATTCTATCACCTTAATCATCCCAGACAGAAGACAAAATGGTCGTTCTGCTTGGTTGCTATTGACCGCTAGATGGTTTACTACCAACAACACTTGACTTCAAATTGTTGCTATTTGTTGGTTTAGTGGGAATAACCTTTTCAGCTCCGTGAAGTATTGTGTTTTGGGAGCTGTTGCAGCCATCTTTCATAGAATTTCAGGGACTTGGACATTGCCTAAACATTAGTTTATTACGCAATCAAAAGAAACAGAGCTTTGCTTCAGCCAAGACCTTGGCTCACTGCGTGGGAGTCTTTTCGTTAAGCACACGACTCTCCCATAGCAAGTAACTGCCCTTGCATACAATGCAGCTTGGGACAGATTTTAGCGCAGCGCTCTGTTGCGGTTTTGAAAACCATTTTGTTGCGTATTTGCAGCATATGCCTTTAACGCAAATTTTCCTGGTTAATGGGTTGCTGGTATCTTCAGTCTTGGTATTAATTGCGTTATTCTTCATTAAGTTGTGTGCTTCAGCCTTCTCTTTTAACCAGTTGCTGAAATCCAGAAGAGTAGGATTCACCCAATGCTCATTTCAACGTGAAGAGTGACCCTGACTCCTTCATATTGGATGGAAGCTTCTGTACCGCGTTGTTGTGAAGTAGCGCAGCACTCTTTAAATCCAAATCGTATGAGAGCGACTCAAAGACCCCGACAAGACATGAAATGCACCCTGTATAGATAATAATGTTGTCGCTATTGTGGAACTTCAATGGTGGAAAGCTGCTGAGTTTGTGCATATGGGCACTTACGACAGCCTGTGTTGGGCCAAATTTACGTCTAAAGTCCTCAGTGCGTCTTTGTACAATGCACCGCAGTAGGTTAGTTCTGCAATAGCTGTTTTTGCTTCACCAGTTACGAGGGTCTTAACGTATGTCAATTTTACGTCATCAATTCGAGAGTCAATTCTGCTTTTAAATTGACCATACCATTCGTTTGTGCCACTGTAGTGAATCCTCATTGTATTTGGCCCTATTAAAATTTTGTGGGGCAAACGATTGCAATTTCTGGTGACTGATGGCGGAGTTAGTAGTGTTTGGGTGTAGGGTCGGCTGAAAAATGATGAGACGAGGGCGGCTGCATTATTTTTTGGCTGATTTACATTTGGTGGTTTATTCTGAGGAAAATGCCACAAGTTTTGATCCAAATTATAGTTAAGGGGCCGCTTCGGTGCGGTGGAAAACGGTACTAGGCAGTCGTGGGGCGAATTGACAGTGTTTTGCTATGCATTTTTGGGGAAGGGTAGGTTTGTTTTTGTGCTCGCCGGAATAAAGGATGGAGTCACGGGAATCTGAGGGTTTACTAGTTGTTGACGTGGGATAAAGGATAGCGGGTTCATGAGTGCATTCGGAGGAGGAGTGACATTATGCAAGAGAGGGGTAATACGGAGTCGTGTTTCGTGTGAAAGGTCAAATCGAGGTGGATACTGTTGTTGTGCAAAAGGAGGGTTAGTCAGATGTAACTGACCAAGCAAACTTGCATTTTTTCGATTCAAGTGTACAGCGGGCTGATCTATGGTTTTATTTGCCTGTGGTTTTGTTGAAAAATCAGTTACAGAAAGGTTGGAGTTGGATGACGCCTTAACAGGTGTCGCTGGCCGGGGAGGTTGCATAGATGGCTGAAGTGGTGGCTCTGCGACGTTTTGTACGCCGGCTGATGCTTGGTTCGCTGGGTTCAGCGCACCACTGTCCGAGGGACTATGTGCCTGATTGACCCTTCGATCACTGAGAGCCTGCTGCAGTTGAACCTGGAGGTATTCACAATACAACGCTTCTTGCTGAGCAACAGAAATTGCAACCCCTGGCCGTGAGTACTGAGATAGCATTTCCAGATGACTAAGTTACCAGCAACATTACTTGAGTTTTTTGAAGGGGTACTAAGGGCAGTATCTTGAAGGGGATGACGACAGCGGTTGCTGAAACAGGACATGAAAGGTTTAACTCCCTTGCCACAATATATGAATTACCGAGTGTAAACTAATTTAACCAATCCTTAACAAGTTTCTGATTTCTATCTGATCCCATAGCATTGAGCAAGTTTAGTTCACTTGAGTGGTGTCTAAACACAAAACGATTATGCATTAATTCACCTCATCAAATGTAGTTGCGGCAACATGCTGGCGGTGGTCTTCCTCATTTCTTGAAGTGCAGTTGTTCCATTTTTATTTTAAGCTCTTGGAATAAAATAGTCATTTTGCATGACGATTTCGTGTTTTTGCTTAGAGAGGCGCATGGGAGCTTGCTCTTGTTTCTCAGCCGCTTGACTTCTTAGTTTTACCTTGAGAAATTCATGTTTACGCTGACTAGACATTGATGACGTTGTTTGCCGTGAACTTCTCCTACACTGCCCTTGAGGATTAACGCCCTCACGTACGGTGTCTTGGTCAGCAACTGAGAAAAATAGTTTCTTGCAGCAAGCAAGAACTTTTCATTGTTCTTATTTACAACATCCAACCATTGCTCGAGGACAGGATAAATTGAATCTAGTTTCTCGGTTTTACTGGCTAAGTCAAATAGATATTCATTCTTCTGCATCAGATTACTGAAAACATCTTTCAACTCAGAGACGAAGCGTTCAATTTTAACTCTCCTGTCTTGCCGATCTATTGAATCTGTGATGTTTTTTGTGATTGCTAAGTAACTGTGATTCTAGATCACATTTTGCATTATAGGGCTTTCTCAATTTCTCTTGTTCTTCAGTCATGATTTTGAAATGGTTTTTTTCTCAATGTAGAGTAACTTTCAACTAAACACGTGGAAGGAAGGTTATAACAACACCAAATGATGACGATTTGATAATAGGAAGCCGAAAAGCTGGAAAAATTATAGAGTAATGAATTACTCGGCGAAAGTGAGTAACAAAGAAAGAAAACGTCTAGCGTGCTTTTAGGCGACGTGAGACAAAACATGAAGACAGGTGACCGGCGAGGAAGGGCCGGCTTGACAAAACGCGACCAAACGGGAAACAAAATTGACGGGGTGTGAAGGAAAACGGTGCGCAACGAAACTGGAAACGGAATGAACCAGTCGGAAACGCAGGTAAGAAAGGGGAAACGAAACGGACGGGACGGAAAGGCTGAGCGAACGACGCACGACGCAACGGGGAACAAAACGGACGGAACAAAAATGTCGGGCGACGGGCACACGACGCGGCGCGAAGACGGGCGGACCGAACGGAAACGTCGAGCGTGTAGAGCGCAACGAAAAGAAATAACAGCAAGGAACAAGCGGGAAACGAGCGAGCAACAAGCAGGGAGATGGGGAAGTTTTATGCTAGCAGACAACAGCAACAAACTTAATCAGACAAACTAGCCGCAACTTCTGAACAAACTTAAGTCTTACCCTAGGTAGGTGGAGAGATACTGCTGCAAGGCAAAGTAGCTCAATCCGTAACTCAAGAATAAGTTTAGGTCACACCCTAGCAACATTCAAACCCAAACAACCGATCAAAATACCAAAAAATTTATAAATCTACAGCAACGGTTATATTATACGCAGTGTTTTTGTAGACTATGAAAGCTGGAAACGTGAAGAAACAATCTAGCAGTAACTCCCGAATAAACTTAAGTCACACCCTATAAATAATCCAACCTAAACAGCCAATCAGCATACCAAAAATTGTTTATAAACTACATCAAAAGTTAAATTATTTGCATTGTTTTTGTAGACTATGAAAGCTGGAAACGTGAAGAATCAATCTAGACCTTACTCCACAATTAACTTAAGTTACACCCTAGCAGTTTTCCAACCTAAACAACCAATCAGCATAACAAAAAGTTAAAAAAATCACAGCAACAGTTATATTATTTGCAGTGTTTTTGTAGACTATGAAAGCTGGAAACGTGAAGAAACAATCTAGCAGTAACATCAGAATAAACTTAAGTCACACCCTAGCAATATTCCAACCTAAACAGCCGATCAGCATACCAAAAACATTAAATAAACTACAACAAGGGTTACATTATATGCAGTGTTTTTGTAGACAATGAAACCTGGAAACGTAAAAAAAACAATCTAGCCGTAACTCCAGAATAAACTGAGGTATCACCCTAGCAAAATTCAAACCTAAACAACCAATCAGCATACCAAAATATTAAATCAACCAAAGCAAAAGTTAATTTATGTGCAGTGTTTTTGTGTTTTTGTAGACTATGAAAGCTGGAAACGTGAAGAAACAATCTAGCCGTAACTCCAGAGTAAATTAAGTCACACCCTAGAAAGCTAAAAGCCAAACCAACTAACAATGATACAGTTACACGCAAACATACAGCAGCAAATATCAATATACAAT
Organism: Convolutriloba macropyga; assembly: GCF_964194025.1. Classification (NCBI taxonomy): domain Eukaryota; kingdom Metazoa; phylum Xenacoelomorpha; order Acoela; family Convolutidae; genus Convolutriloba; species Convolutriloba macropyga. Next base: position 2,842,560 of record NC_134478.1, on the reverse strand, counting down.
AACAGGGTAGCTAGTAAATTAGTAAAGTTGAAAAAGTTAAGAAACACTCCAGCCGTAACTCGTGAATCAACTAACGCATACCCTAGAAACTTACAAGACAAAAGCAACAAACCAATGTACGAGCACAATCAACATACTGCGACAAAAACAGAGACATTCTTCATTCCATAAATGAGAATTGCGTCGCTGGACGCAAAAAAATGGAACGGTGAGATAAGCAAGTGAAAAACGAAATTTTGGAGAGCGGAGTTTAAAAAAAACAGAACACAGAGAGTTAAATAGTTAAAAGACGAAAAGGAAAACGCGGTCATAACAATATTGAATCGAGAACGCGAGGAAAAAAAATGGCAATGAAGTTTTTATGTGGGACGGAGGTTGTGAAATTTTTTCACATTTTCTCTGTTTTGAGTATCACTCAATTGACCAACCTCTTTTTCGGAAAATACATTTTTGACAAATTTGTCAAAAGTTTGTACTTTTGCCCAATTTTTTTCTATTCTTGGTCATTTTTTTGCAAATCGTTGAATATGGAACGATAATCCAGTAAAATGGACGGTTTTATGTCTGAACCTGTTGTCAATTTTGATTTTGATTTTCAATAATATCTGAATAGCATCAAAATTGATTAAAAAAATTCAAATATGAACAGTTCAGCATAAAGTTCTCTCAATTTTCTCTCTATCAACTGTTATTTTTATATGCGAACCGACTATATCGATTTTTTCGAATTTTGTAATTTGGTCAAAAAACTATCAAAAGCGAAGTTTTTTCGCTCTTAGAAGATAAAACCGTGGGATTTTTCATACCAGTTATCAAATAATTTTGGCTTGACTACCCCAATCAATGTTAAAAGTTCAGGGGTTGGGTTTCTTGCCGTCTAATTTCCAGAATCGAATTTGGATATATGAAGAGTTTAAAGTTTTTGTCTTACCGTTTTTTGTTAAATTTTACTCAAATCGGCTGCAACTTGCTGAACTGCATAGAACTTTGCGGAGTTTTTTGTTCCTCCGATGACGCCTTTCAACTTCGGGTTCCCAAACAACTCTGATGCCAGAACTTGTTCACTCAAACATCGGATGTCCGTGGATAGTGGCTTGAAGCTGCAATTGCGATTGGTTCATCTATTTTTTAAAGTTGCATCGTGCTGTTCGAAAATTGGTTTCTTTCTTTTTTAACCTCTGTAACAAACGGTCGGTTCGGTAGGATGATTTACGGACTTTACAGAGGTGCTTAATTTGAAATAAGAATCGTTGAGAATTTTCAGTATTTGGAATTTTTTTGAGGCGTTTTGAAGTCCCACTAACTGATAGGCGTTTTCAGAGAGCTCAAGTAAAGGCCAGCTAAAGTTCGTAAATTTTGTATCAGATTGCAAGTGCTGTAAGTTCGTAAAAGATCGTAATTTTCTATGGCAGGCATGTGCACTGGAATACTTCCTAATTTAGAAGAGATAAGGAACAGTTAAGTAATATAAAACGGGAACAAATTTATTCTATGCCGGGAATCTTTACCGACGGCCGGATTACCCTCAATTTACTTTTTTGCTCGCGCGGCACCAATATTTAAGGAATAAAACACTCTTTGGTATTTTGAATTTTTCATCCAAATTGATATAGTCACTCTATACAAACGATAAAAAGCAACATATTAACTCATCGATGACAGAAACACGTAAAACTTAGTCGTCAAGGTTTTTTGGTGCTCTTCTAACTGATTTTTGTTAGATGTTTTTGACGTCAAAGTTGTTAATTTTCAGCCAACAATTGTGTAGAAAGACAAACAGGCGGACAAGCAATCCAGTGAACGTGCGCAAGACGGTGGAGCGTGTAGCGCTGTCGGATCCCTAATAGTAGTCGACCCTGGTATTCGTTAAGGGTATTCGTAAAGGGTATGCGAGTCTTTCTACTGTGTGGTCAGCCATGATGGGTTGAATAGTGGCGGCCCGGAACATTCTGCACGTGACCTTGTTGGATTTAATCAAACGCAGAGAGGATTGTAACCTAAGGATTATCAAGCACACAAATATATACCCACTATCCTGCAAACACGCACTAATAAGCAAAGACATTCCACAAACAGACACAAACACACACATACGAAGAATGATGACAATCAGAACAAATGTACAATCATGAACCTATAAAAGTAAATGCGACACGTTCCCAAACAACTGCACACTCAAAAACTTAGTCAAACACGCATATTATGCTCACAGGCGTCGACGAAAACCACGTTTTAATTTGAAAAGTGGTTTTCGTAAAAAGCTTTTTCTTAACTAATGACAAAACAAAAACTATACTTTTTGAAAACTACTATTTCAAAATTCAATTTTTGATTTGCAACTAACATGCACACCGACACATACAAACAAAAATTATAGAATGACAGAGCCCCACACTCGAGCAATCTCGCACACAACGCCACCCACTAATGAAATTAAAAACAAAACAACCACAAAAACAACCCCACATGGACACCATCACAAACTCCTGCAAAAACACTCTCACTTACAAAAACATTGATTCACATATGCAGAAACTG
>NC_134478.1:2769455-2839822 GCF_964194025.1 Convolutriloba macropyga | reverse complement strand
GTATTCGCTCATACACATAATAAAAAAAAACTGCAGTTGCAAACCGCACAAATACTCACCCAGACTTAAAGTCACAAACAACCGAAAACATACTAGCATAAAAAACTTCGTCACGGACGCACCCCACCAAACCAACAACACTACACACGCAGCAAAACACACCAATAAGGTCTCGCAGAAACACGCTCAGAAATTTAGAAACGAACACGCACAAACAACAATTCACGATCAAAACAGTTATTCAATCGTGAACAAATTATATACAAGACAAACGCACTCACAGACACATGCACATACACAAACACCTAAACCAGCCAGACCAGGCACACACATAGACCCAGACATTCAAACAGTCGCACAAGGAAACAAAACGATCAGAACGCATTGTGTACTTAGAGAAAAACACAGGATCACAAAGACCCAATAACAAACAAACAAACAAACAAACAAACAAACAAACAAACAAACAAACAAACAGAACTTTAATGTTTCAGACTAAAAGTTGCATTCAGATTTGATAGGATAAAGCTCTACACTCACTGAAAAATGACCAGCAGAACATCTTTTTTAGGTTCGCGACATCCGTACAAGCAAACACGCTCAAACGTACAAGCAAACGTGTAAACAAGCAAAACCAAGCACTTTGCACGCACAATACACAAACCATGCACGAATTCACTAAATCAAAGCATCCAGATTCGCACAAACAGACACAATCACACAAGCCCGCATACCTACGCAATCAAACTTTTTTGTGCACAACATAGACGCCGATACCACACACACGCAATTATAAACACCAAAATACATATGCACACGCAACACCCAACTAACATAAAAAACAATTTTATCTGTAGCGTGCAGGTATTTTTTTTTAAAACTCAGATTTGACATTAGGTTTTCTTACAGTTTCTGACGTAAACCATTCCATAAAAATGTCTTTCCAGTTCATTAATCTCAATGCAAACAAAGAGCTCAATACACATTAACGCACAAAAAAATAACAGCAGATACAAATCACACACACAAACACACACATACATTCATCAGCACACAAAAATCCGAGAAAAAAAACAAAAGCTCACACGCACAATTAGAAAACACACGCTTACACAAAAAAAAACAAACGCTGGTCCAAATTACACATAAAAATACAAAAAAATGCTTTTTTCTCAGATAAAATGTTTCATTCTATTCTGATATATGATCTTTCAGAGTTTCTACTGGAATTTTCTGTCAGATGCTGATTTTTCAGTTCTGATACACATAATGGAAACAAAAACCTTAAGAACCACAAATTGGCTAAGAATTTTAGCGGAGACTGAGCACTCACACACACACACATACCTACGCGAGCACTTGGGCATAAAGAAACGAAGAAACACAATTTTTAAACAAAAAACAGTTTTAAAAGAAACTCTTCACTTTTTCATTCAAAAAACACAGAGCACACAAATTTGCAGACATACGCAGAATTTCAAAAGCCATCCAAACACTCTCACATACGCACACACAATGCACACGCCAGAGAACACAAAACACTAAAAAAACTCACACAAAGTTTCAATGTCCCAAGCACACACTTATGTACGCATAAAAGCAAACTGTAATACCACAGTGCGCAAATGAGCAATCATTCAGTCACCGGGCTAACAAAAAAGACGTTTTATCTGAAAAATTTCCTTCTCTTCTGCTATAAGTAACAATTAGAAATCTTCGTTGAGTGTCGTTCCCAGTGAAATTGGTATTTTTTCTCCACTAAACTCTCAGACAAAGAACCACAAACCGCAACAAAAAAACCACGACCAATTAACCACACAAAAAACACACACTAAAACATGCCAAAAAGCACTCAGAAGATTCCATTTTAATCAAAATTCATCAACATATTTTCCCGGACCACACGTAGACACCTAAACACTAAAGTGCTCAAACAAACACAAATCATGCTCATTCAAATTCTACATACAAACATAAATACACACAATGACCTCAATAACAAACACACACGCACGCAGTCAATACAAAAATATCGTTATAATAAGATTATTTGATAGAAACTAAAATTATATTTTTTGCTGAAATCTATTATTCACAATTTCTCCTCCTCAGATTTTTCCGGTTCGCAAAATAGGCACAACCTTACATACAAATAAAAAACAAGCAACGAAGGCCATAAACTCGTTTACACACAGTAAACCACACAGACACAATCGCAGATAGTGTACAAGCAGCCCCACCCCACACACCCATACACACACACGCTAATACCTTTACAGCAGCAAAGAGCCGCGAACAAAAAAAACACTAGGCAACAGCTCACTCATGCAGACAAACAAACACACATATATAACTAAATATTCAGTAAAACTCCAAAAACAAACACAACAGACAACAAGTGTATTGATCACAGACACACTCACGCAGGATTATTTAAACAACCATGCGTAAAATAGCAGACATTAACACAAAGCGACACACGGGAACAAATACACTCATTGCTCACCTACTCACACAAACAAAAATCACGTATTTACACACTCACAGGTGAGAACCCCACATGCAATAAACAAAACCCACTCCCAAACACCCATAGCAAATGAAACAACGCACACGCACAACCCTTCTCAGACACACGTGCAGACACAGAGACCACAAAACGCATAAGCACTCGAACGGACTCGAAGTCCGCAAAAGCACGCACCATTAAAAATACCTATCTGCACACACGCACAAGCAAACTAACAAGCAACCTCAAACCTCATGCACTAACACATAACCACGCACGAGCACACCGATAATTTAGACACACTTATTCACTCCAATTGCACACAAAACAGGTTTGCAACATAATCGTAAACACAAACCCCAAAATCAATCTAGCAAGGCAGCTCATAGCACGAGTACAGAAATCTACGCGAGGTAATTCAGAAAACTTGAACACCAAAGTAGTTCACAAACTCACACAAAAATTTTCCTTAATACTAACACTCAATCACAAAAATATACCAAGCGAAACACAGATTTGCTTGCATCCAGAGGCTCCACGCAGGTCCACAAAAATTACATAAGCATATTAAAATTAAACTCACACTAAATTATAAATTTTGTGAATTTTAATATAAAAATTTAACCACCATCTGATGAAAATTTTTTGTAGTTTGTTTTTCCAATCAAATACACATGAACAAGACGAAGAAGGCCATAAACAGAAACTAAGCAAAAACACCAGGATGCGCTCCGATGTCAAACAAACAAACGCTTAAAAGCGTACTTGAGATGGTAGGAAAAACTCAATTTAGAAAGATCAGAACAAAATCATGCGACAAAAGAGCACACTAAGACAGACATATATAAATAAAAGAACACTCAGCAGCACAAAACTCCATGCCAACTCATAATGCAAACGCTCACCATCACAAACACACTCACAAAAAAACAGACACACTTTTTCGCACACTTACTTTCAACTAAGCAATCAATCTCACAAATATAAAAATAAAGGCCACATGCGAACATAGAAAACAAATTGTAAGATTAAAAAATTTAATTTTATCCTTCCTGATATCAGAGATTTTCTTGTAAGTTGGTATTCCCTCGGAAATTAGAATGAGGTACATACAAATATACAAACAATCTAACACAGACAGACCCACAATCGTTAACCCTTTACAAACAAACAATTAAACGCCAGGAGGTCAGAGGAGATCTCAAGCAGACACACACACACACACATACACACACACACATGCACTATTATGCATTCAGGACCACAGGTACACACATACAACTACATATACATAAGTTTACATAAAATCCCCAAGTTCAATCAGAAGAGGACACACATACACAGAATTGAACATTAACACACGCGCAGACACCAGACAAGAACATTTGTTGTCACCTACTCACACAAAAAAACGTACGCGACCATATCAATCAAATGACAGATATAAACACTGCGCACAAAAGCAGGCCGACAAACATAAAACAGAACAAAACGGGTTTTATAGATAGTTATTTAAAATATTTTTTAAAAGATAAAATGATTTTTTCCTTAGAACGTAACCCTAAGAGGCCGAACTTTAAAAACCACAAGAAGTAGAGATATTTGCCTGACACACACACACTCACACACATACATACACACTCTATCAAGAAGACGTCATCTGGCAGGAGGAGATAACTCATGCGCATAAACTCATACAAAAACTACAACTTTACAATTCTAGACACTAAAAACTTTAGAGGTAACCACAACAAACAAGCTTAAGGTACGCAAACGAAGACATGGGTCTAAAGAAATGGACAAACGAACACACCTAAACAACAAATTGTTTTCAATTGAACACTTTCCAGTTTTCCCTAGTATAAGATAAATTTACACGTTCAAAAATTTCAGCCTTTTTGCTTTTTTAGTCCGCGTCACCATAAACACATCCACAAGCATACACTAAGCGTGAATCCACACAATTACGCAAATACAGAAACTTGAAGTAAAAGCAACACAAATGTATACATAAAGGCACAACAAATGTATACATAAAGACACAAACACATCCACAAACACTAAATTACACACACGAGCATACACGAAGACCAAAAGAAAAATGTACAACAAAAACACAAACACAAAAATGAGCTCACAAAGATGACGGTGAGTGTATAAATATCCAATGAAAAACACCCCCAAATAAGTCCACACAAACAACCACACTAATACAACAAAGGGGAACATACGCAGGCTCACACACTCTTGCATGCTCGCAGGCAATCAAAAATTACCTGTCAGTCACAAACACAATCACATTCAGACACGCATGCACGAATAGAAACAGCGCAGGCACTCAGACACAAAAGCAGAAACACGCAAAAATTGCACTTGAAGACAAACGCATGTACACACCTATCTACTCACGCAAACACAAAAAACGAATCTAACAAGCAATCACACACTACAATCACGCTCAAGAACACGGAAAAGTAAACATATGAATTATCTCAAAGACCCACACAAGCAAAATTGTTCGCAACACACACACACACACAAAAACGAAAGCACACACGTCTAAAAACAAACTCTTGCACGTTAAATCATCTTCGGATTGACCATGCATCAAAACACAAAAAAATACAAGTAACTTACACTCTAAATCATTTGATAAAAGTATCTGTTTTTGTGTCACAGTCTTCATTGCTTTCTGACTTGAGATACTTTTACAGTATTTTATGAAACCTATCTGTCAGTAGTTGATTTTTTCCGGTCCGCTACACACAATTGCTAAAAAAGTTTACCAGTCCACACCGCTTCAAACTCTCAAAAAAATCAAAAAAATCAGGTACTGACACTGATGTTTAAACACGCGCAGAGCCCGAACAAACACAAAACTGCGCAAGCACGCATGAAAAAAGAAACGAACACAATATAAACAAATAAAAACAAGAACATGCAACCAAAGTCTGCATACAAAGACAGACACAGTTATAACGCACACGCAGACCAACAATCACAAAAAGCACATATACACACGCAAACAGACCCAACCACTCTCTTGCGCAATCCTAACACAAATATGAAATTAAAGGCCTTACGAGCACATGGAAGATAGGAAAAATCAAAGTTTAAATTTTTTCTCTTCGGATTTAAGACAAGTGCGTCGTTACCTGCCTGCCTCCAGATACTCAAATGTAAATTTCTTGACCTTTATAATTAAAGAAACACATATACATACAATCAGACTAACACAAATCCACGCACTCAATAAAACAAACAAACACACGTTAGGAAGCACCCGGAGACCTCAAGCACAAACAGGCAAATGTAAGAACAAAAGTTCTCAGACCGCAATCACGCACATAAACCCACTCATAAACAAATTCACATGAACCAAAGGCAACACGCAGAATAGTTAATCGTCACACAAACCCACAACACAAACACCCAAGCTAACCAGCATTCTCAAAAACGAAAACATACTTACACACTTACACATACACCAGACAATAATGCACATGCACAGAGAAAGAGAAAAAATCACAATCAGAGGACAAAAACACAACAAGCACGCTCAAGAGCACCGCGCACACGTACATACAAACATTCACAGTCTCATTCACAGACAGATATTCTGATATGCAACCAAAGACCACACGCAGACACACACGCATTTGCAAATTCACAGTGTTCACACACACTCAAACAACCCACAAATTTGCAAATTGAAACAACATCAAAGACCCTGCGCACCTTCACACGCAAACAATCACGCCCGTTTGTGGGTAATTAAAAACAAAAAAATTTAACCAAACTACACCAAAAATGGAAGATCACAAAATCATTTAGAGACATCAAAAACATTTCACAATTAAGGTGCACACTATATACAAAACTACGTACACATACACTTACTCACCCAAGATTGCGCACTCACTCGAAGAATTTGAAAAAAAACGCAATCACGTTCCAAAATATGCACGCACACAAACAGGACTTGTAATTACAGGCAGAAAAGCACATAAACACATAACGGTAATTTTTCAAACAAAAAATCACTCAAATTTCAACAATTGAAACAGCTGAAAAAATGCAATTTAAGACCACACATGCACAAAATCTTACTTCAATGCACAGCGTACACAAGTTTCAACATTTTAACGGTTGTGCATCCATTTCGATTTACCATTTCAACGGTTGTTCATCAATAAAATTGTGCGCGTAAAAAAAAGGAGCGAAGCGATCTTTCTGGCAAAGACTCAAACAGGGTAAGTTCGGGCAATTGATTGCTTATATTTTTGTTGAAAAACATAATCAGATGGACATTTGTTTCGGTCAGATGAACACATAAGCTAAGCGTTCTATTTCATCTGTCCTACAAACTTTAAGAATTCAATTGGCATTTTAGTTTTACTATTATTCAACCAGTTAATTCTGCAGTATACACAACGCCGTGAACACAATGCTGCCATAAACACCACTACCACAACATGCACGCAAACAAACGGGACACGTAATTACAGGCAGAAAATCAGATAAGCACACAACCGTAATTTGTCAAACAAAAAATGACTCAAATTTCAACAACTGGAACCGCTGAAAAAAATGCAATTTAGGACCACACATAGACATAATATAACTTCAATACACAGAGTACACAAGTTTCACGATTTTAACGGTTGTGCATCCATTTCATTTTACCATTTCAGCGGTTGTGCATCAACTAAATTGTGCGCGTAATGAAAGGAGCGATCCTTCTGGCAAAACTTCAAACAAGGTAAGTTTGGACAACTGATAACTTATATTTTTGGTGAGAAATATTATCAGATGAACAATTTTTTAGGTCAGATGAACCAATAAGCTAAGCGCTCTATTTCATCTGTCCTACAAAAATTAAGATTTCAATTTGTATTTTAGATGCCCTATTGTTCAAGAAGTTAATGCTGCCATAAATACAACATAACACAACACGCACGCACACAAACGGGACACACGTAATTAAAGGAAAAAAACACACAAGCACACGAAGGAAACTAAGCAATCAAACAATCACTCTCAAACATCAACAATTGAAACAGCTGAAAAAATGCAATTTAAGACCACACAAACACAAAATCTAACCTTAATGCACAGAGTACACTGGTTTCACCATTTTAACGGTTGTGCATCCATTTCGATTTACCATTTCAACGGTTGTGCATCAATAAAATGGTGCGCGTAAGAAAAAAGGAGCAATCTTTCTGGCAAAGACTCAAACAGGGTAAGTTCGGGCAATTGATTGCTTATATTTTTGTTGAAAAACATAATCAGATGGACATTTGTTTCGGTCAGATGAACACATAAGCTAAGCGTTCTATTTCATCTGTCCTACAAACTTTAAGAATTCAATTGGCATTTTAGTTTTACTATTATTCAACCAGTTAATTCTGCAGTATACACAACGCCGTGAACACAATGCTGCCATAAACACCACTACCACAACATGCACGCAAACAAACGGGACACGTAATTACAGGCAGAAAATCAGATAAGCACACAACCGTAATTTGTCAAACAAAAAATGACTCAAATTTCAACAACTGGAACCGCTGAAAAAAATGCAATTTAGGACCACACATAGACATAATATAACTTCAATACACAGAGTACACAAGTTTCACGATTTTAACGGTTGTGCATCCATTTCATTTTACCATTTCAGCGGTTGTGCATCAACTAAATTGTGCGCGTAATGAAAGGAGCGATCCTTCTGGCAAAATTTCAAACAAGGTAAGTTTGGACAACTGATAACTTATATTTTTGGTGAGAAATATTATCAGATGAACAATTTTTTCTGTCAGATGAACAAATAAGCTAAGCGCTCTAATTCATCTGTCCTACAAAAATTAAGATTTCAATTTGTAATTTAGATGCCCTATTGTTCAAGAAGTTAATGCTGCCATAAAAACAACATAACACAACACGCACGCACACAAACGGGACACACGTAATTAAAGGAAAAAAACACAGAAGCACACGAAGGAAACTAAGCAATCAAACAATCACTCTCAAACATCAACAATTGAAACAGTTGAAAAAGTGCAACTTAAGACCACACAAACACAAAATCTAACCTCAATGCACAGAGTACACTAGTTTCACCATTTTAACGGTTGTGCATCCATTTCAATTTACCATTTCAACGGTTGTGCATCAACAAAATTGCGCGCGTAATAAAAGGAGCGATCCTTCTGGCAAAATTTCAAACAAGTTAAATTCGGACAATTGATTACTTATGTTTCTGGTGAGAAAAATAATCAGATGAACAATTTTTTCTGTCAGATGAACACATAAGCTAAGCGTTTGAATTCATTTGTCCTAGAAAAATTAAGATTTCAAATGGATTTTAGTTGCCCTATTATTCAACAAATTAATGCTGCAGTAAATACAACATACCACAACACGCACGCACACAAACGGGACACACGTAATTACAGGAAAAAAGCACACAAGCACACGAAGGTAAATTAGCAAACAAAAAATCACTCTTAAACATCAACAATTGAAACAGCTGAAAAAAAATGCAATTTAATACCACACATACACAAAATCTAACTTCAATGGTACAGAGTACACAAGGTTCACTATTTTAACGGTTCTGCATCTATTCCATTTTACCATTTCAGCGGTTGTGCATCAAGAATACTGTGCGCGTAATAAAAGGAAGAGCGATCCTTCTAGCAAAATTTCGAACAAGGTAGATTCGGACAATTGATTACTTATGTTTCTGGTGAGAAATATAATCAGATGAACATTTTTTTCTGTCAGATGAACACATAAGCTAAGCATTCTACTTCTCTTGTTCTACAAACATTAAGAATTCAATTGGCATTTTAGTTGCCCTATTATTCAACAAGTTGATGATGCCGAAAAAAAAATGTTATCAAATTCCTCCAACAGAATGTACTGGTGGTACTGAAATTGGAACATGAATGTGGAACCTTCTGATATTTGAAATTCATGGGGTATTTGTAATTTGTTGCTAATTATTTTAGTTGTAGAAAAATTCAAGATTAATATTCCAATTCTTGCAAAATCGTTGCAGTTTAACACTGATAGCAACTTGGCAACATGGAACCCACATATGAGTCAAAAAAATATACTAGCCAAATTAGATTTAAATTTTACATTCGTGGTATGCAATGGTCTCTATGGGCGATATGTTTTGTTGCGCTCAACATTAGTGGGGATTAACTATATAATCAAGTGTTTTTTGTTCAGTCAGTTTTGATGATTTGTTGATTGACATTACTTTTGCTGATTGATTTTAGTTGTCAGAGATATCGTTAGAATGTTTGTCAATTGTAAAATATCAATTATTTATGCTTTTAATAATAAGACGTTACAGAGCTTTAACTTTTGTGCTTCTTAGGCTCACTTAATTGTTTTTCCTCAAATTTTTCTTAAGTTTTGCAATATGGTTGAAAATGTTTGGAAACTTTATTCAAATTGGCTGAGAATTTGAGAAAAAAAATCTGAAAGTTAGACGCATTCAATTTAAAAAAGGTAACAGAGTAGTCTGGATTTGTTCGAAATATCAATATTAGCTAACACTTTGTCTCATTTTTTTGAAAATTTACCACGTCTTAGTGGTCATGAAAAATAGTAGCAACATAAGGTTTACACGGTTAAGAAGTTACGTAATAAAATTTCTCGCTGCTTTATTTAGATAGCGTTGCTTATTTACGCGTTCATATCCTCCGGCCCGGAAGAAAATGTTAGGAAGATCGGTACAAGCTCAACGAGTGGGCGGACTAGCGATCCGGGCAATGTGCGTACGACGGCTTAGCGGGCGACGCTGTCGGACCCGTACCGGAGTTCTTCAGTACGAGCATTTGCATAGTAAACCCTAGGATCCAAACTAAATCACCGATCTTGAGGTGCTGCTCGGCAGGCGTCTGCCACTTCGATATACGGTTCATTGCAGGTACATACTCTTTAAGCCAACGTGTCCAAATTGCTTTGGCGTAGGACTGTGCACGGGCTTACCACTTATGATGATCGAATTCGTCGATGCCAACGATGGACCGAACTCCGATTGCTTAGTTACCAAGTACAAAATGGTTAGATGTTATTGCTCCTAAGTGGGACAGATCAGCGTTTACGGGCGTTAACGGACGTGCGTTCAGTGCATGTTCAATGAGACAAAAAGTATTGTTCAACACCTCCTCTGAGAGGTTGCGTGTACCGACAATGGTGTACAGTACCTTCTTGAAACTACTGACCATCTTCTCCCAGATGCCACCTGGGTGCGGCGCACTGAGCGGATTGAACCTCCACTTAATGCCCTTATGTGAAAGTTCGGCGGCGATGCTAATCTTATTCCAGTTTTCGATTCATTCACGGAGTTTTTTCTCCGCTCCGATTAAGTTGGTACCAATATCTCACCAAATCATAGCAGGCGTACCCGGACGGGAGACGAACCGCTCCCTTACCATTACACAAGAACAATTGTCCGTGGACGGAACGACTTCAACATGGACAGCACGAGTATTCAGAAAAGTGAAGAGGAATCCCCACCTCTTCTCGGTAGTCCAACGAACGGTGACGTAGAATGGGCCGAAGTAATCAACCCCGTTGTTAGTTAAAGGGAGGAGACTGTTATTCGATTCTCTTTTTTGGGAGGTCGGCCATGATCGGTTGAATGGTTGCTGCACAGTACTTTCTACACAAGATGCAGTTTGATTTGATGGAACGCACTGTGGGACGTGGTTTAAGCATGATATAACGTTCCTATGTCTTTGATCGTAAGTAATCAATGCCCTGATGATGGTTCTTCGGATGAGTATACTGCAGGAACAGTTTAACGAAAGTATGACGGCATCCAGCACAATAGGCTGGTTAGTGTCAAAGTAAATTTCCACTAGCCGTCGAAGTTGACCAGACGAACGGAGGAGGCCATGAGGCCCAATAAACGGAGTAAACTGAGCAATGCGGCTGCTCATCTTAACGGATTTTTTGTCAAGAAGATCCCGTCTGTCGGTATTAAAGGATTCTCCTTGAACCAAGTACTGGAGATGACGCGCGGCTTCGTCAAGCTAAACAGTGTCAGCAATGCTGCTGTCTACGGTACGGTGGGGTATTTTTCTTGAGATGGTAACAGACGGAGCATATATGCGGTGACACGAAGTAATTTTTGATAAGAACTGAACGTATCAAACGGAATTAGATTATCGCTTTGTTCCTTAAGGGGCTTTGTAACGGATGCGGCTAAATATGAGATGGAGTCATCATCTTGTTCTTTGGTTACAACGCCGAGCTTGATGTTATCAGTGACGTCAGTATTTTTTGCGAAAGGGAATTCCTTAGTTCTCAAGAAGTCAGGACCCCTCAGCCAGATACTGGATTGCAAAACTTCAGCGGACATACCAAGCGTGTCAGCACCTGCGGGATTATCACAAGTGGTGACGTGGTCAACACTGGTGTTCTCTAGGTTTTCACAAACACGATTTTCAATGAAGATAGGGTGTTTCTTTGTTGAGTTTATCTACCGCAAGACAATGATAATATCTGTCCACATAAATACTTTATCCACAGTAACTGTTAATGCTCGACATTTTTCACTTTTTAAACGGGCAACGAGGAGAGCGGCTTGTAATTCCAAATTGGGAACTGTCATTACTTTCATAGGTGCGACACGGGCCTTGCCCGGGACAAACGCCAGCTCCGTTGTAATCTCCCCGGAAGTGCAAGTTACTTGAGCCCTAAGAAAACCCACTGCAATGAATACGTCTTGCGAGCTATCACCAAACATCTGGAGTTCAAGATGTGGGAATGGTCCTGAGAAGTAACTTCTTGGTATAGTGATCTCAGCTAACTGCGGCAGTTCGACACACCATCTCTCAACTGTGTCTTTAGGTAACTCTTCATCCCAACTTTGTCCATTGACACGCCAAATATCTTTTAAGATTAACCGAGCTCCATTAGTGAACGGTGCAACAACACCAATTGGGCCGTAGAGTTTTGACACGAGTCTTAAGAACAAGCGTTGTGTTAAACTTTTCGTGATGGTGCTGTTAGTACCCCTGCTCATAAACAGATTATCATTGCTTTAATCCCACTTAAGCAAGCCCAAGCACGTGCATTGATACCTCCTTGGATAAAACGATGACTTTCGGTTCAGTAGATTGAGCAGACTCATCAATTCAGTCAGCCAAATTTGGTACATTGCTTACAAATTTAGAAAGCCTGAACCCACCTAAAGGGAGAAGAAGTACCAATTCCTTCGACCTAATGGGGGCCCTCTCGGCGGATACCACTGAATCTAAGTAATCTTACATGTAGAAATTCTAAAGGAAGGCTTTCGCGGCTTCCGGATATCCTTGGCATTATCACTTGCCGTGCGCTGAAGTGCGTAGTTTGCGCACGTGGGCAAATCTTTTGCTTCAAATATGTGGCGTGTTAACTGGTGTACCACATCATTTGATGTGGGGTCCTCCCGCCGCAAAAAACGCAATGATGGCTGATCACATGGTAACACTCCAACTTGGATGAAAAATCCCTCGATGTTGGCGGAAACGGCAATTGGATGTTGTCTGAATCGTAGAAGTACATAAATTTGGTTTTGTAGCAAGTCAGGTGCAGTGAGTAATGACTTATTAAGAGATGCGCCGTGGAAATTAATTGCTCCGTTTAGTACCCTACCAATCGTGCCCGGCTTCGGATTAACAACTTGATGGTGTGGTAGGCACCACTCTCGTTCCGAGCGACTTTCCACCTGGTGAGCATCTTTGACCCTTACTCCGTAGCCCTTGTCTAAGTCCTCTTTGAGGGTATTCAAATATTTTTTCTCCTAAAGGCTGGTCTTTCGTAACCCGCTTCTCGAAAGATTTTAATTGAACCAGCGCTGAGATGTAATTGTTGGGCAATTTGATCTTATCTTCGGCCCGTAGCATTCCGAAGTCAATTTTTTTTCCATTATGCACTGTGGTGTCCTCAAGAATATCATGCGCACGTGCATCCGCGGTGAACCGTGGGTCTACTTGCTTAAGTGCGCTGTACGACTCTATGTAGTACCAGGATTTTGCCTGACTAGTGAGTTCAAAATCCTCCTTCATATTTGCTGAATACAAGTCAAGACTATACCTAAAGAGGACGGTAGAGGTATTGCTTGGAACCCAACCTATAGGCAAGTGAACCGCGAAAGGCGAGCACTTCTGGTCGGCAGTGATGTACTCTAACGGGTGGATGGCATGATACACATCCTGTCGAAGTATCATCTCGATGTTTCCATAGCAATATGTAACTGGGTCTAGTACTGCTAGGTGCGGGTATGTTTCTTGAAGTGCTTTAATGTTGGTCACGTCGGCGCCTACGTTCAAATCTTGCTTCACGTAAGGACTGACTTTAAATGGCTCAAATGCTTGGTTGTCGCGTGGTGTTACAGTCAGTTCATCTTGTTTAGTGTCTACAACCTCCTTGATGTTCGTAGCCTTGACTGTTAGTTTCAATGCAATTCTGTGCTAACCAAGTCTATTTGCAAGATCATTGGATACCCAAGAGTTACTGCAAGCGGTATCGCACGAAACTAAAGCCGTGATAACTCTACCGGAAGAGCTCGTCAACTGTAATTCAGTCACCAGAAGGAGGCTTTTCACAATAACCACAGATGACAAAGTAGTGATCTTACTGGATGATTGGACACTAGAAGGTTTGCTTTGACTTGCACCAGCATTAGAATCACTATTGTCTTTGTTTGAAGGAGATTTTGGTTGATAAACACTCTCAACTCTATGGAGAAGTGCATTGTGGGATCTGTTGCATCAGTTCTTCCTGCATTTCCTAGGATTTGGGCATTGCCTGAACATGTGCTTTTCTCTCAGACAGGAGAAGCACAGTATTGTTTCTGCGACTACCTTTTCTCGCTGAGTGGTAGACTTTTCTTTAAATACCCGGCACTCCCAGATGCAGTGATTACCTTTACACACAATGCAGCAAGGGGTTGGAGCTGATGCCGATGTTGAGGCTGGCTTCTGAGTGCCTTTAGTTTGCGTATTAGTAGCAAAGGTTCTTGAGGTAAATTTTGTCAGGACTACTAAGTTGTTGTTATCCTCAGTTCTTACCTTTGATGATCTTTGTTTCATTAAGTTGTGAGCCTTGGTTTTTTTGCTTCAACCAGTCATTGAAACCAAGAGATGTCGGTTTTTGAACGGTGAAAAGTTACCAAGACTCTATCAGATTGGGCGGCAATTTTTGCATTGAAGTGCTAGAGAGCGAGGCGCTCTTATGGTCCGAATCATATGAAAGTGATTTAAAGACCTCAACAAGACTTGAAATTATTGCAGAATAGTTTATGATGTTATCACTATTGTGCAACTAAATAAGTAGAAAAGAGCTGAGGTTGTCTACGTGTGCACTGACTACTGCCTGGAGTTGGCTAAATTTACGTTCGAGCGTCTTAAGTGCCTCCCTTATGCATTAATCCACAGTACAATAACTCAGCGATGGCGGTTTTAGCTTTTCCAGTTACAAGAGTTTTAAAGTACTTTAATTTGACATCATCAGTCAAGGACTGTGAGTCTATGGCGCTTTTAAATTTTCCGAACCATTCGTAGAGCCACTGCAGGTGATCACCATTGTACTCTGATAACTTCAAATCGGGCAATGGATTGATCTTCTTACAAGTAATTGCGTCCGCCAAATGCTTTATGAAATCCGTGGAGTACAAAAAAGGAGCCGAAGGTGTGGGATGCGGCAGGCCACCCCAAAACAACGGGTTCGGAACGGTAGCTCCATACGTTGGTGGAATCAGTAACAAAGGTGGGGTGATACCTGTGGAAGAGCTAACTGGATTCGGTTGCATGAACTCTAAAGTTACGTGATTTTAGAACCGTGATGTTGCTTGTGCATGAAAGGAAGAGCGGATCGCTGTAGAGACCTGAGAGCTGCCTAACGGGGCTGGTTGTACGGTGTTTATGTTAACAGATTTACCTACGAGTGGTACTGCTTAAAATGGGACTGCTGCCGGAAAACGCCAGACATTAGGATCCGGAGGAACAGGAGCTCCGTGAGTTATGAGGACAAAATTGGGATGGTACTTTTTTGTGGCGGTTGTGGATGAACTAAATGTGGTACAAAAACTTTTGCAGAGGAAATCAATTGAGCAGGCGGAGAAAGGGTAAGGGATTGACATTCTTCGGCACGGGGTTAATGGCGTGTAGTGGGAGTGCTTGTGGCGGCGATGGAATAAAATGGAATGCTTGTGGAATTAATGGGAAATGCGGTGGTGCGGAGTTTAAAACGGGAGATGGGAGGTCAGGTACATATTTGTGTGCTTATGGCGGATTAGGGGATAGGGGAGCATTAGCGAGTGTACTTAGAGGTGGACGCGGAGGGCTGACTAAATTCAACTCTCCTGGCATGCTCGATCTGCGAAGGAATTGGCGATCTAACTGTAAACCATCGAAATGCAATGTAGCTTGAGACAGTTTTCGTTAGTGTTTGGCGCGATTAGTTGAGCTGGCATACCAAAATGTATTGGAGGTGATAGAGGGGTATATTGAGGTTGTTGCTGCTCTTGCATGATGTTGTTTGCAACATGTGCATTTTTGGTTACATTGGTTCTAATACTTGGTTTTTGCGGCTCTTGGACAGAGAGGTTGATGTTAGCATCAACTTGACCATCTGTATTGAGGTTAGAGTGTGTACTTAGAGGTTGAGTTGAAGAAGGACGTGGGACAATTACTTGGTTGAATTGGCGATGGAACTAGAAAAGTGCAAACTTGGTTAATTTGAAACATCTGACATGTTCGCGGCCGGTGATGAATTAGTCCAATCTTGAACAAGTTTCTTGCTCTTGACTGAACTTCTTTCAGTAAAGAGCTCGCTCGTTTCGCCTGCACTAGACCCGTCTGATGATGGTTTTGTCATCAAATCATTTTCCTCAAGTGCTGCGGCAGCTTTTTGCTTGCGATGTTTCTGTATCAATTTCAAGATGCTGTCTAGCAATGCGCAGCTCTACCTCATGTTGTTTCTCATGTTCCTGCCATTTAAATCTTGGTATTTCTAAGTCTCGTTGACGCTGACTTGATCTTTTTGAGGAAGTCATGTGTGAACCTGATCTTGAATGGTGAGAGGTATACTGCTCTGCTGTCTCTTTGTCTAGGGAGCGAATTGATGTACCCTCGAGCCGCAGCAAAGAACTCATCAGTTTTCTTAGTTACAGTCTGTAAACATTTTTCAATGTTCTTACAGGCAGCTTTTGGATCTTCAGTCTTTTGTGCCAGATGAAAGAGCTCTTCGTTCTTTTCAACTACTTTAGTAAAAGCATCTCTGCACTTCACAGCCAGACGTTCGATCTTAACTTTCCTGTCTTGCTTATCCACACCATTGTTAATTTCACCAATGATGTTATTAAGTTCAGCCATTATTTGTGCCCTCCCACTATGAAGTTTGTTGAATTTGTCCTGCAATGTTGCCATGATCTTTTCAAAGCAGGAATAAAAACTTTAATTTGGTACTATAACAAAAGTACACACATACATATATAAACAACATATATGGGTTAAACCGAACCTTAGTATGAGGGTTTGCCAAGCAAACTGCCGAAGAGCAAAGTAGTTTGTCGAAAACAGTATTACCCGGCGAAGGAAAGAAAGAGCGGTGAGCGCAAAGAGCGCAATACGGGATAGAACGGCAGACGGGACGGACGGGGAGAGACGTCGAACGAGTATCGCACGACGCAACGGGAAGCAAAATGGCCAAGTGGGAAAGTCGGCCAAATAGCGTGCGACGAAGCGGTAAAACAGTACGGACGTAACGGAAAAGTTGGGCGGACGGCGCGAGAGGAAACGGGAAAACACCACGGACGGGACGGAAACATTGAGCGGGTAGCGCGCTAGGGGACGGTAAGCCGGGATAGCACGGGATGAAGACAGCAAGCCAAGAGCGAGGAGGCGTGAAAAACAATGCTAGCAAACCACAGCAACAAACTCTACCAAAAAAACTAGCCGTATTTCCATATCAAACTTAAGTAACACCCTAGAGAGAGGGAGAAAAGCTACTGCCAGGCAAACTAGCACAAGACCTTATGGGGCTTTATCTACCAACATCAAAACATTTTACGGCAACGAAGTAGTATAACCAAAAGTCGAAGTCGCCAGGAAATTCAATAGCCGCAACTACAGAACAAACTTAATTCATACCCAAGCAGATCACTATTTCCAGACACCAAAAGCATATTAATAAAGCTACAACGAATTGCTAGCAAGCTAGTGTGGTGAAAACTGCGAAACCAGCCCAGCCTTAACTCTAGAATAAACTTAAGTCACACCCTAGCAAGCAACGGAACGAAACAACCAACCAGCATACTAGCACAAAAAATTTTACTACAGCTAAAACTCAACATACTACATCATACAACAGATAAACGGGGAATAGAAAGAAACCCGGCAAAACGGAAACAAAAAGACGGAAACGGAAAATTGAAATAAGATAACCTGCGGAAAACAAACGGTAGTGGTTAACTCAACAAACGGGGAGAGTGAAATGTTTAGTAAAGCGCTATTGGAGAGAACCAACCAAACTAACCCGTATCTCGTGAGTAAATTAAGTCACACCGTCAGTCAGCGGGTAGACCCAACAACAGCAACGCAAGACTAACAAACATTCAAGTTATCAAAGGCTTGGTGAGTTCCACCTCCTGGAACGCATGACGAGTGCCAAGTGTCTGACGATGGCGCTAAGGAAGTCTTTCGGTCAGAAGCGTGTTATCAAGGACCGGAGGTTGTTTTTATGTGTTAACACTATAGTGATTGTTTTCAGCTCAAGCACAGGCTTCTGATGTAACGCTCTGTTCTCTTTAAGTAAACTAGGATCTTTCTGTTTACGTCTAGACACAATGTCTTTCACTATATGGATGGTGACTAGAGTACTACGATTAAGCTGATTGTAAATATCAGGAGTTCCCTCTCTGGGGCAATACAGTATAGCTTCTATACGCTACTGATAATTTTCAACCACTGCAATAGCTGCAATGGTGTTAAAGGCTGATTATTATTGCTGCGATGACGCGACAATGAATTGTTCACCACATCATGCCATATAACTGGGCGCTTTTCATCATGAAAGAAATGACTCAGTTGCAACTGAGCTTTTTTTCGGACTTCCACAGCGTTAGGAGTGAAAATCAGACCCGGTAATGCATAAAGCCTTTTTCTAATGGTCTTTTAACGTTTGTGGCAAAACTTCTATGGCGTGATGCAGTGAACTTCCAGCTAGTATGAAAACTATAAGTTTCTCTACGACATTATGGGTGTAAGCTTTGCTCAAACTGCAAATCTTAATGAAATTCTGTCTGATTGTCCAGAGAAAAAAAACTACCAAGAATGAGCGCAAATCTTGGACAAAAATCAGACATCTGATTATTTTTCCTGCAAAATTTGAAAAATTTGACCAACTTGTTCATTTTTTTCTTTTATATTGACAACTTTATGCAATTATTACATCCTCGATTAATAAAAATTCTAAAAATTGCTAGGGACCAAAAAAATTTCCAAAAGTGGTCAAAATTTTCAAACTGTTTTTGCTACGCTTTTATATCAAAAACAGCAAAACACCTCTATTTGATTATTTCTAGATTTTGACAAAAAATTGTCGAAATTGATGGTTTTTTCAAAAACAATTTCAAGGGGTTGGTTATCGAGGACCTTACAATTTGAATATACATGCTATATAGGATAGGAAAGGGATTTGGGGACTAGAATTGTCGTCTGTATTATAAATTACAGCGTCACAATGAGTTTTTTTGGATGAGTCTTACAAATTTTTGATGGATGAAGCTGTTCAAGTTGTTGTGGTGTACCTGATTAACTTCACTTTTGCAATGCGCATTACCCCTCAGAAATCCTTTTGTAATGTAAAACACTTCTTGATGCAGTGGGGCGAAGATCCTCGTCTTTGTTTAACTCCATCTGTGCTCTTACAGGGAGGATAAGACATAGCACAAGCTCAGTTCTCTTCCAAGGGTGTCCCCGACCAGCTAATTTTGAATCGGATTTCCAAGTAAACTTCCTTTTCGTCACAGCGATAGTTTCAAGGGCGTCATTCTAACACATCGAGCATCAAAACAGAGGTCGAAGTCGATCTAATTGATCGATTCCTCAAACTATTAGTTATAACGTGAACCAATAAAACGATAAATGTAATAAATTGATCTGACGTAGACCTTGATAAATATTGGTTGATTCAGTAGACAAATCGCTCAGATCTGTTCCAACATAATTTGAACTCAAACGTACTTCACTTTTTTGCCAGTTGTATGCGCAGAGAACCGTTGTTTGTTCAAAATTATAGGTATCAATCGAAGCATTAATTTCTGGTTTAATGAACTGATATGCAGGCGTTATCAAGTGAACTATTTCTTTTCAGGCCCACACGCTCCTGTTTCGGAATCTTGCATGAAGATCAGCATTTTGTTTGTACCACTCGTGACACCAAAATATAGGTGAAACGCTCTATCGTTGGTTTAATTTTATCGAGATTGTCAACTGTATTCCAACGGATTGAGGCAAAAAAGCACATCATAAGGGCTCGGTAAATCTATCTGTATTTGTTAGCAGGTATTTTGTCTGAGCCAATTTTCGGCTCAGATTGATCACGGAAACGTTTTTGAAACATAAAAAGATTAAGCCCAGAAAGAGCGCAAAAATTATGTTAAATGAACGTTTTCTGAGCTTTCTACGTATAAAAGAACAGATATAAAGCTTACATGGTTAAGAAATTACGTAATAAAACTTTCTCGCTGCTTTATTTAAATATCGTTGCTCTTTTACGCGGTAACATTTAGCCCTTTTTGTCCTAATTGACTGTTGGTAGTGGACAAATAGAAACCCTTGGAAGGAAAATCGTTTCCAAATATGTTGGCTGCTTTTATCTCCAGTTCCAATGGAAGTGATTTTAATCTGACAACTTAATGTACTATCGCTAATTTATGTCAGTTTTTTTGTCAAAAAGGCTTGAATTAATTGTTCATATATTAGGAATTTTTATTGCAACAAGTTCTTAACCAAATGCATGGAACAATGATGGTTTCTAAACGCCCCGCAGAGACAGGAAGGATAAATCTCATCATTGATTTTTGCAACAAAAAGGGAGTTGGGTTGCTTTTTGACTCTCTCTGATTTATAATATTTTTTGCAATTTTCGTTTCCTAAATACGACCGTTCTATTTTCGTTCATACAACGAGAAGAAAGAATTATTTTAAAATAAGGGCAACAGATTAAAAATTGTGTTTTCTGAGTAAAACTCACCTTCAAAAAATTTTTTAATAAATTTTATATGCTTTTGTGAGTTTTGCCAGCACTTGCTGTTTTTTAAAGCTTTATTACATAGTCTGATTATTCAAATTTTAATTTGCCGTTGAAAGAGCTACTGAGGGGATTATCTAATGGTTCCAGTTGGTACAAAAAAGTTTTTCGCTACTCTAACCCGACAATTATTTGAAAATCAT
This sequence comes from Convolutriloba macropyga, assembly GCF_964194025.1. Lineage (NCBI taxonomy): Eukaryota > Metazoa > Xenacoelomorpha > Acoela > Convolutidae > Convolutriloba > Convolutriloba macropyga. Next base: position 2,818,840 of record NC_134478.1, on the reverse strand, counting down.
TATTTATATTTGATATAATGGCTCGATATATTGCACAATTAAGTACACACGCTTTACTCGTCCAAGGCTGCGCGGGATCTCAAAGAAAATTTAGAAGAAGCGCAACCACGTACAACAGCACGCACGCACGCAAACGGGACACACGTAATTACAGGAAAAACAGCACACAGGCACCTGACGGTAAATTGTCAAACAAAAATCACTCTCATATAACAACCAACTGACAGTTGAAAGAAATGAAATTGAAGACCAAATATACAAAAAGTCTTAATTCAGTGCACGACGTACACAAGTTGCACCTTTCTAACGGTTTTCAATTAAACATTTCAACCGTGGCGCATCGACAAATTTGTCCGCGTAATCAAAAAAGGGCGATCTTTTTGGCAAAACTTCAAACAGGGTAGGTTCGGACAAATGATTACTTATATATTTGGTGAAAAATGTAATCAGATGGACAAAGTTTTCTGTCAGATGACCACACAAGCTCAATATTCTCATTCATTTCAAATTTCTCTTACAAAAGTTACGAACTCAATTGGCATTTTAGTTGCCTTAATATTCACCAAGACAATGCGGCCGTAAAATGTTTAAAAATTGCTAACAATTTCTTTCAATATTATATGTTACAGTTACTAAATATTTGCCGGTATTAAATCGGATCTGAAGCCGGTGAAAAAATGATGTGCAATTTTGAAGCAATCTTATCACAAACAGATGCGTTTTCCCAAATTTTTGAACGATTGTCGGTAATTTGGATTGCAAAAGAGACATAAATTTAAAAAAAATGCTGAAACTATATAAACCGCCTAATATGTGTTAAGAAAACGAAAGTGTCGTCTGGTATTTGTAACTTGTTGGTACTTCTCTTTATTTGCGAAAAAGTTCATGATAAATATTTACATTTTTGAAACATCTTTGCATTTTAACACTCTGATATCAACTTGGCAACTTGGAAGACACATCTGAGTCAAAAATGTGTACTCACAAATTTGATACACGAATATACTAAAAGAAAAAGAGCATTTGCCACAAAGTCAAAAGCCCGCGCGCACCAATTTCAAAAAAAAGCTTAGGTACACATAGACATACATATAGGAATCAAATCCAAACGCCAGTGTTAGAAAAAATCAACCACACATGCTGACCAGCATGCAGTACCTGCAAACTAAAACATACGCAAACAATTGTAAACTCAACTACTGAACCAAAAACAAGCACACAGAGCTATAGCTACCAACACACAACCAAATACACAAATATCGCTTGAGAACACAAACATGCTTACAGCCAAATCTCGACACCTAGAGTCCCTAAAGTCTCGCACATATACAGAGCTAAGAATCTATTTTGCTAAGAATTTGAAAAAAACTGGAAGATGGACGCGTTCAATTTAAATTAGGTAACAGAGTAGTGCGGAATAGTTCTAATTTTTTTTCGAAAATTTACCAAGTTTCAGTGGTCATGAAAAATGTCTGCAAAAATTTCTCTTTAGCCCTCTTTCCCCTAAATGACTGTTGGTAGTGCAGACATAAAACCACTGGAAAAAATCGTTTACAGATATGTGGGCTGCTTTTATCTCTGGTTCCAGTGGAAGTGATCTTAATCTGACAACTTACAACTTAATGTACTATCGCTAAATTCTGTCGGTTTTTTTTTGTCAAAAATGCATTAATGAATTTTTTATATATTAGGAGTTTACATTGCCAACGAATTGTTACCCATATACTTGAAACAATGATGGTTTCTAAACGCCCCGCAGAAACAGGAAGGCTAAATTTGGTTTGTACATTTTTTTGCAACAAAAATGAGTTGGGCTGCGTTTTGACTCTGTTCGATTTATATTACTTTTTTGCAATTTTCGTTTCCCAACTACCCACCGTTCTATTTTAAATCAGTGATTTTATTCAACGAGACAAAAGAATTATTTTAAAATGAGAGCAACTGATTAAAAATTTTGTTTTCTGAGTAAAGCTCACGTTGCTTATGGCTGTCAAAAACTTATTTCGTAAATTTTTAATGCTCGTTCCAGTTTTGCCAGCACTTGCTGTTTTTTAAAACCTTATTATAGTCTAAAGATTCAAATTCTTTATTTGCTATTGAAATAGCTACTGAGGGAATTATCTGATTTTTCCCGTTGGTACATAATAGTTTTTCGCCACACTAAACCGACAATAATTTAAAAATCATTATTTATATTTTTTATAGTGGCTTTGATATATTGGCTCGATATAATGCACAATTGAGTACACACGTTTTTACTCATCCAAGGCTGCGCGCGCTATCAAAGAGCAATTAAAAGAAGTGCAACCACTTACCACAGCGCGCACGCACGCAAGCGGGACACGCGTAACTACAGAAAAAAAACAGCACACATGCACACGACGGTAAATTGTCCAAAAAAATCACTCTCATATATCAACAAAATGCAAAATGACAGTTTAAAAAAATGAAATTGAAGACCGAATATACACAAAATCTTAATTCAATGCACGGCGTACACTAATTTTAACAAAAAATAAGTCACTTCAACGGTTCTTCAGCGAAAAATTGTGCATGTAAATCAAAAAGAGTGCTTTTATTGGAAAAACATCAAATAGGCTAAGTTTGGACAATCGATTACTTATGTTTTTGGCGAGAAAAAGAATCAAATGAGATGGACAACATTTTCTGTCAGATTACCACACAACCTCAGCATTCTAAATCATTTCCATTTTCTCCTACAAAAGTTACTGACTAAATTGGCATTTTAGTTGCCTTATTATTCAACAAGATAATGCGGCCGTAAAGAATATCAAAAATATTAACAATTTTTTTCAACATAATGTATTGGAGGTACTAAAAAAGACCGGCATTTAGCTCGGATCCGAAGCCGATAAAAAATTGGTGGGCGATTTCGAAGCAATATCATTACAAACAGAAGACTCATTGTAAAAAATTGAACAATTTTTGATTATTTGTATAGCAATAGAGACAGATATTTATAAAACATTACTACAACTAAATAAACCGCCTGATAGGTGTTAAGAAAACAAAAATGATGTCTTTTAATCATTGTGGCAGTTTTGAAATTTAAAATTCGTCTGGTATTTGTAACTTGTTGGTACTTCTTTAAATTGCAATAAAGTTTCATATTCTTAACACATCTTTGCAACTTAACACTCTGATATCAACTTGGCACCTTGGAACGCACATCTGAGTCAAAAATATGTACTCACAAAATTGAGTTTAAACCTTACATTGGTTGTACGAAATCGTCTTTTTTTGTGGGCGATATTTTTTTTCCGATCAACTTTAGTGGAGGATGAACTTTTAAATCAAATGTGTTTTTTTTTTCAGTCAATTTTTGCTGATTGATTTTTTTGGATGAAGATCTGAGTCGTATTAAAAAGCTTGCCAATTGTAAAAAAATCAGCTATAGATTTACAGAGGTATAAATTGTGTTTCTTAGGCTCACTTCCATTGTTTCCTTCACTTTTTCTGTAAATTTTTCAATCTTCTTGGAAATGTTTGGAAACTTTAATGAATTTCGCGATAAGTTTGAAAAAACTCTGAAAGACATACGCATTCATTTTAAACTAAAGTCAGAGTATTGCGAATTAGTTTGGGTTATCTATCTTAGCTAACATTTTGCCTTTTATAAAAACAAATTACATGTCTTTTGTGGTAATCAACAATGGCAGCAAATAATCTTCTTTAACCTCTTCTGCCCTAGTTGATTGCTTTTGCAGACATAAAAACCACTGAAAAGAAGGTCATTTAGATATATGTGGGCTAATTATACCCCTGGTTCTTATGGAACAGGTTTCAATCTAACAACATGGCAGACTAGCGTTAACTTGTATGGCTTTTGTCAAAAAGGCATTGTTCCTTTTTTTGGATCTTTTCCGTTTGTGCCCCCCCAGTACGTTATGCTCCCCCAGTTACAGAGCACGTGTCATTACATAGTAAATCATTATGTAAAAATATTGCACGTGCATCTGGGGGTTGCAAATAATATGCACCCACTAAGCTGGGGGGGCACAAACGGAAAAAATCCCTTTTTTTATATACTAGGAATTTATTTGGCTAGCTAATTATTACTCAAACAATTGCAAAAAGGATAGTTCTTAGCAGCCCCGTAGAGACAGAAAGGCTTATTTGAACATCACTGATTTTTTTTGTAGTAATAAAAGTGTTGGATTGCATTTTGACTGTCCATTTTACATTACTTTTTGCAATTCTCCTGTCCCAACTACAAACAATTAGTTTTTTTTGTAAATTTTAAATAAGGTTCTGAGTTTTGCAAGCACTTGCTGTTTTTTACATTACATAGTCTTATACTGTCTTATTACTGACTTATTAAATAGTCAATCCCTTTATTTGCATTTGAAGAAACTACTGAGGGAATTATCTAGTGGTTTCAGTTGGTAATTAATAGTTTTTCGCTAATCTAACTCATTTATTCATGACATCATGAATAATAATTTTTTTTATATAATGGCTTTTCTGTCTAATCGGAAATTTCGGTAAATATTGATCTAATTATGTGTCTTATTCCACAAGCAGCATTAGCACAACTATTTTTGGATTTTTATAATTCGAAATTATTATAATGGGGTGCTGCTTTTTCAAAACATGGTTCTTAATTTATTCAATTCTTTTCATTGTAATTTCCAGGCAAAAATCATTTCAAACCACAGCTCATTTATTGAAAAAAAATTACGCGCCGATAAACCCCACTAAATATACAACAGTAGCAATAGCAATTTGACTTATTAACAATGCTTTTGTGGAAAACATAGAGTGGCTATTACCTATGGTTTCTATAAAAAAGCTTTCAAAAGAAAAATATTTTTCGAACTTGATAATTTTGTCTCACTTCGATCACCTTGTAGCGTTTTCTCATCAAACTAAGAGGCCTCATCATCTTTCGGGCGAGATGTATTATTTTCTTAATTGTATTTTTTTTGTGTAAATGATGGTTTTGTGGCTTTGAGGCTACAACTTTTGGCTCTGAAGCCTTGACAATTGACTATAGACGTTGTTTTTAGTGAATAGATTATGATGTTAAAGCATTCGACACCGTTTTCTGGCAAAAATGGACTGATTGATTTCTACAGTCACTTGTTTTTTTTGTTAAACAATCTGGATAATCAATTGCCCAAATCGTCTCCTCTGGAGTTCTAAATGAGCTAATTTATTGATTTCAGTTGATAGGTAATAGTTTTCACGTCCTTGAAAATAATTTTTTTCCGAAAACTTCAATCAACTTTTGTTTTTGTCTATATGTTAATAGTTCTCAATAAAGCCAGATGCTATAACTTCTCTGGTGAAATACAAGTCAATTTGTTTAATCTAGAAATTACCTGGTGGTCTTTCGACTATGTTATTAAGCTTTGGGATTTGGTCTGAATTAAGTTTGTTTTGTTTGTTTTCGTTGTCTCTCTTGTCTTCTAGACTCCTTAATAGCGGGTAGCGTCGGACTTCTAATGAAAAAATAATCAGTTTTTTAGTGGATTGAGGATTGGGTTTAATATGTTTTTCCAAATGGATACAACTATTTCATGAACAATATATCAGTTGAAGTTTTTCTATCTCTTCCTCATTATTGTGGTTGAGTGGTGTTGGAACATTATTTGCAAGCGCACATTATCGAGCCTATTTAATTACCACATTATGCAACAGAGAAATTTTTTTTAGATAGTCTTTACGCACGTTTTTGTTTTCTAAGTGCTCAGAAAACTTTTGTTTTGTAAAATCTACTGTTTCCAAACTTGAGTCAAATTTTGGATATATATATATATATATATATATATATATATATATATATATATATATATGTTCAGTATTAAACTTATAACAAGCAAAAAATACCCGAAAACAAGACTGATTGTTGTTTTTTATAAATTATACAAATTAGATAAGAAATAAAGTCAGCTAAAGTTTATTCTGCTGATAAATCAGTTCGTTGCAGTTAAAAATAAACATCAGTAATTAGTCACCTGTTTGGCTACGTTTGGGGCAAATCAAAATATCAAAGCTGAGTTCTAAACCATCTCGCCCAAAAAGTTTTCATTGTTAATTAATAATAACAGATCAAAGCAATTATTGTTTCATGAGGCCGAAGTATTCGATTCTGGTTTGAAACTCATTCCATCCCCCAATATTTATGCTAGGCAGGGGGCTGGGGGAGGGCGCGAGGGATTAAATTGACATTCCTAAAGGTATAAATGATGTATACTAGAAGTTGTAATAATAGTAATTTTGCAAATTTTGATTGGTCGTTTCTTTTGATTCTTATTTTCAATTGCACCGTTCTGTCTTGTACGTAACAACTGTTATTGAAGGCAAACTGATATTAAAACTATCTCCGGTCGAACAAAGCCGCTATGCTAGAAATTACCTCTTATGGATCATTAATGTCATCGATGCCGCGATATCTGCAACGCTCACAACATTGTTAAGAAGGACATTTCTATGATTTATTTATGAAGGAGAACTCTTAGATACTATTTTTTATGATTTAATCATGAATGGAAATTCTAAAATTTCTGTCCTTTTTTGTCAGCCTGATATTGAAACCAGTCGCAAAAGCGTCTGAGTTTCTTTCATGGTATGGTGTTAATTTTATTTCTAAAACGTTAGAGAATTTGCGGCCCACAAAAGCTCTAAATGTATTGGTTAAAAGCTCAATAAATGTCATGATAAAATTATAACTTGTTTCGCTTATATAGCAAAGAACGTACCAGCGAAAAAAAAGAACATATATCATTAAAACCTTTCAATAAATTGATCAGCAAACTTTTGCAGTCGTTTCTGATTTCCGCACTTTATTGCTCTTTTTTTTTCAGTGTCATTACATTATTATTTCTAAGAGCATTTGAAAAGAAAGCCTAAACAAAAAAACTAATTTTTGCCTATTTTTGTTAATTTTTAGATCAACAAAAGTTTTACAAAATTTGGAGAGCGAAATTCAGTGATTGAATGTATTTTTCTACCACACAATCTAAGAGAAAAACCTTGAGAAACATTTGATAGATCAAATGTTTAATTTGAAAAACCTGCATAAAAGGTTCTTCATATATTAAGTTGCGAGTAATTCTGCAAAAGTGGAAGGAAAGAAACATTACAAATAGAGTCTTTTCTAAAATTTTCGTGCATAAGGAGGCATCTCTTCCACATAAGATTATTCGATTTCTTGAAACGCTAAAAGAGATCTCTATGCTTTGATTTGTTTCTAGTTTACAGGAGGGAAGACGTTCCATAGATTTTCAGGTCGTTCAACCTCTCAAAACAACTCAGATTGCGTTTGTTGAAAGCATTTTTACAAAGGACCTTTGTTGACAATTGCTTCAATTTAATAGCTAAATAATAAATAGGGTTCTGGCTTTGTTTTGCGCTTTTTGAATAAAGTTGAACTTTAAAATGTAAACGTATGATCTTTAACAGATAAAACACAACTTTTGAAAATTTAGCTAAGTTCATTACTGAAACATGAACAAATTATCATTCAAACAATTTATATCAAAACCAGTGACAGAACTGTATGAGATCTACAGCAAACTTTATGACGACTTAAATGGAAATGATGAGGTTTTCACTCAAGTGGAGGAGCCAAAGGACACATTGAGTTTTTTCAATAATCAAAGGCGTCGCTACACATCAAAAACTAATGATTCGATGAGCTGGTTCCTAAAGAAAACAAGAGAATCCCACAAAAAAGAGGAGCGTATTCGAACTCATTTTCGAGCCAAACCAATCTATGAAGGGGTGGATACTTTATTTATAGGAGGTAGCATTCTAAGAAAAGTGGGACCTTTTCAAGTCGACAAAAACATGCAAGTGCATAGTTTTTCAGGCTGGACAACTAAAGAAAAGATCTTGTGTTTTGAATCAATATCCAGAGCAGAAGCTTGATGTTGTTGCTAAACAAGATGGCACAAATGTAGTTTTGAAACACAAAAAGAAAGAATTTGAGCTTATCAAATCAGATTAAGAAGAATTGATAAAAACTGCGCAAAACAAATTTCGACCAAGAGTAATACTGCTTTGCGAAGTTCTGCCAATTTTTATTATTCATGATACACAAACCCCTGATCTCATAAAAAAGTTCAATGCAATAATTGACGAAATTGCCAATCAGAAATCTTTTGTTATCTAAAACCTATTGTTTGCAACCAACTTGAGTCAAACTTTGGATATATATGTCAGTAATAAAGTTATAACAAGCAAAAAATACCCAAATACAAAATTGATTGTTTTTTGTAAATCAAAAAAAACTCAGCTAAAGTTTTTTCTGCTGATAAATAAAAACATTGTGTCAAAAAACAAGTATGATTACTTTTACGGCGCTTCTTATTTCAATGAACTGAATTATTTTAACAAGCTCTATCAAAATGTTAATGATTACCCATCATCACCAATGTTTGTGTCGTAACCTTTTGAATTATTATCATCAATGAAAATTTCTAATGCTTTAGTTTTTCAAAGTTATTGGAAATTATCTTTTTGATCTAAATGAAGTTCTCTGTTCTTCTCATTTGCTTACCTCTGATATTCATTTTGTTCAACGCAATTGATGAATACTTTTTTACCGTACGTTATAAATACGCATAATAGACAAACCAAAAAAAAACAGAGAGATTGAAATTGAACTGTGGTTACCTATCCATTTTTTTATTAAAAATTCTCTGGATCTTTTTAATTTGGTTGCGGGATGATATAGAAACAAACCCAGACACAAATAGTTATCGTTATGATGAAATTAGGAGGCTTCTCAAACAGTACGATAAGAAATTGAAAACTATACATCTCAATCGCCAAAGCCTTCAAAGAAAGCGAATGTCGTTGAAACAACCTCTCAGTGACTTCAATGACAACACTGTAAAAGGTCTAAGTGAGACTCGGCTTGTTAAAGCAAATGATGTGAATCCACTGGACATAGATAGCAAAAAACTTTTCTTCTTTCGTTGTGATCGCAACGCGAGAGAAACTAAAAACCAAAGGTGGGGAATCATGCTTATTCCAAAGGCGTTAAATACCAAAGAAAGAAATGACCTGCGTGCAATCAGCAATTACTTTGAAGGCCTGTGGATAGAAATTTAAATTCACTCTAAAACACAAAGCAGGCAGAAAAATTTAATCAACATCTCTTATAATCCTAATGAATCTAACGCAAACAAGTTTCCGGAAGAAAGAGCTTTAGAAATTGATCATGCTGTCACAGAGAACAAATCAGTTATGTTAATGGGAGATTTAAACATTCATTACCTGCATCCTCTTGTAGCAGCTAAACTGGATACAATTCCAACTCCATGCAATTTAAATGTTTTAATAAACGGTGATTAAAAACAACAAATAACAGTCACAGTTTAATCGTTTACGCTCTTGGAGATTGTTTTGTGGAGGTATATTCTTGTTTCAATGGCGACTCTAGACTCAATAAAAAAGCAGTTTTTCTAGTACTTAACAAAGTTTTTTTTTAACAAAACTAAGCCTAAAAAAATCATTTTATGATAAAAGTAACTAGTCAGCCGAGCAATTTCAAAAACTTTTGGAACAAATTGATTGAATACTTTTCCATAGTTGTCATAACACGGAAGGCATGTTTAAAGAGTTTGTTTTGAATGTATCAACGGTTATACAAAGATGCGCCCTACTCAAAAACTCGTCAGGAACAACAGAAAGCCAATAAAGTACGCAGCAGATGATATCATCCAAAAAATGTTTGATGAAAGAACAAAGACAAATGGCAAAATATCAATAACGTAAGGTATTTTGGGAAATCAGAATGCTCAATAAACTCTATTAGAAATAGTTTTAACGTTTTTTTTTATCACAGTCAAAGCAAATGGCTACCTTTTTGAACTGCAAGGTTCCAAAACTGATACTGGTTTTAGGTGATACTGTTTCTTCAACGCGAATAAGTCCTTCTGAAGACACTTATCATAATACTTCTATATCATTTCTTTTCGTTTTATAACCGCTTTTGAGTGTATAATTGTTTTAAAATCATCAAATCCACGGAAAGACCCAGGACCTAGCAGTGTACCAGCTTAGATTTTGAAGGATGGAAAAACTCAGTTTTTAAGCCCCTAGCTTCTTTAAACAACAGATCTATTAATGAAAAGAAATTCCTCACTGATTTTAAACAAGCTATTGTTATACCGCTCCACGAAAAAGGAACTCCGGACAACCCAGAAAACTACAGGCCAATTTTGGTAACAGGAGCATTATCCAAAGTTTCCTAGCAAGGTTTATACAATCAATTAGAGGAATATATACTCAATGACAAACTTTACAACAAATTACAGATTGGCTTTAGAGAAAGAACCTTAACAACTGAAGCTCTGATATATTGTACAAATAAACTCGAAATTAAAATGAATCCAGAAATTTGTTTCTACAGCCTTTTTAGATCTCTCCAAAGGTTCTGACTCTATCAGTCAAGAAATTCTATATTCCAACCTAGAATATCTTGGGTTTAATGAAACTGCAATAATTCTAATTAAAAGTTTTACCGAGGGCCAAATAGAGAAAACAATTGTAAGCAACGTATCAGATTGGGTTTCCCTTTTCAAAGGTGTTCCCAAAGCGAGTGTTTTTGGGAACGGTACTGTTCAATATATAATAAATAACAATTACAAAGAGACAAAGACATCCGAATATGAGCTTTTACAATGTGCAGACGACGCAGTCATTCAATATTGCGAATACAGTCTGGAAAAAGCGTCGAAAGGACTAAAAAATGCAGTCCATGAAGTCTCAATATGCTTTGATCAACATAAACTAAACTTAAATGCTAAAAAACACAGTATCTAAATTTGTGTTAAAAACATCAAAACCAGTTATCTCAGGAGCAGTCAATCAACGTTCAAAACGAAACTATTTAAACTAAGTCATCAGTAAAATATCTGGGAATGTTTTTAGACCAGAATCTTTGTTTTCATGAAGAGGTCAGAAACATAATGAATCAAATGGCTTGTGGTATAAAAACTATATTGACCATTGAAAAAGGTTGGCCAATAAAAACGAGAATTAAACCTTGAGTGCTCTAGTTCCTAGTCACCTCCATTAATCGGCTGCTTTACTTAGCAGTATATCAAAAAAATTGATTATATCTTTAAAAAAACAACTTAGTTGGGCTGTTAAAACATGCTACGACAGACGCAAAAATGATACATCCGCAGATTTTAAACTGAAACATGAGATACTCCCAGTTGGTTTGCTTCTGAAATCCAAAATCATAGTTTATTTCTACGAAAATATCAAAACAAGATTGCTCCTTACAGAAACCTAGTTTTTGCAAACCCTCAGATTAAAGAACAAAAACATTCAACTGCAATTTTTTCCAGAACTAATTTTTTAAATTGTTTGTGATATATGGAACAATGCAATATTTATTTCAAATCTCAAATGCAACAATCAACAATGACGGCTTTCAACAAACGACTAAAAGTCCATTTTCTGGCCGAATTTAGGAAGGATTCAAAACAGATAGCGTACGGTAGACTTCCATTGAAAGATTTTAGGTTAGAATGCTGACCTATTTCTGATATATTTCTTTTGTTCTATGCTAGATATAACTCTACCTTTGATAAACACTGACATACACTAAAAGAATGTATAACACTTTGTCAACTTGCTAATTGTGTGTTCTTTCTTTAATTAAGAAACCCACCAAAACCAGAGAGTGCACTGTTTTCTCGAAAACAGTTGCAAAAACGTCGCAAAAGAGGAAACCAAACAGACTCGAGTAGATGTTCTTCAACTAATTTTGAAGACCAGAATTCCTGATTAAAATCAAACACTTTGTTAAATTTCTGAAATGTTTTTTTTTTAAAAAAACAAAGAGTGTGCCCTTGAGACAAAATCAAAAACAGCATCCACTTTATAGGAAGCGCGAAAGAACACAAAATACAGAAACAGTTAAAAACTGATTTCAAAGCAGGTAAATGAGTACAAAGTTGTCCCCGGTATCAATAAAAGCCCTCAATGACTATTTTTTTGGTTTCGAACGTTACCAAAGTGGAAGAATTTTTTCAAGGGTTTCAAACATCTCCAAGCAAGAGGGCCTGCCTTTTTAATGCGGACTTCACAGGCAAAATTTTGTTCGAGGTCTCAAACCTCAATTTTTTAGCCTTTTTCCACGTTAGGTTTTTCGCATAATAAGCAGATTTATCTCGGCAAAAACCTCGAATATTTTCAAAAAAAAAATTTATCGGCACAATTGGTTATTCCAATTTTCCAATTAGAAATGACAGAGAGAGAAGGAGAGCTTTGTAGAAGAAGGAAGTAAAAAGAACCAAAGAAAAAAAAGAAGGCAAAAAATGACGCAAAAAAAATGTGATCATCGACAAAAAAAACTTCAGCTGCTTACAAATCTAACCAACGATTTGAGAACATATTGTTCTAACAATCAACATTCTAATTATTGCCACCTCAAATCTGCAACTCATTTTCGAAAAAGAAAATTCGCTAAAAACATTTTTCGATCAACAAAATCGAAAACGTTCGCATTTTTGACATGGATGTCCCAGGCACTTGGATATCTAACCATTCAAAAAAAACTTCTCTGGATCAAACAATTAGCTCTTGAAATGATTATAACGTTAAAGAAAAAAACCTTTTTACGAAAAAGCAGAGAACCGCAAAAAAACTAATTTTACGATCAGTAAAATCAAAAATCCCTTTCTGATTCTTTACACAAAAATGCCAGGCACTTTCAAATCCCACTCCGAATTGAACTTTTCAAATTTTATGTCAATTACAATGAGTAATTTTTTGAACCACAGACTTTTCTCCTCAAAAAATTGTGTTATCTCTTTTATAAAAACACGAACATTGGTGTTTGGTCGTCTGCATATACAAACCAAAGATACAACGAATTGTCCAGCGTAACCGTAATCTCAAGAGTAGCCATCACCGCATTTGTAAAAAACATAATTGAAAAATTTTTTACATGTAAACTTCCGTGATAGAACTTCGCTAACTCTCCTCCATTTCTTTCTTTTCTGTTTGCACTCAAGTAAAAATATCCATTTGGTCTACAATGCTTGAGAAAAAAAACCATTTGAGTTATAATTGATCCAAGTTTCTGTTTAAGTTACAAGGCTAAAATCATTAGCTTCAAAACGATTTCTTATTTGCAAGGTCCATTTGCAAATAACGAGACCTTGTAATTAAGAAATTCTCTTGAAGCTAAAGATTTTAACTTTCTAACTTAAAGAGAAAAATGGATCAAAGATAACTCAAATAGTTTTTTTCTCAGGCATTGTTGACCAAATGGTCATTATTACATGAGTGCAAACAGAAAAAAAAGAAATGGAGGATGATTAGTGGCGTTCTACGACGAAACTTTACGTGTCAAGAATTTACGTGACGGAATAATCATTTGGAAAACAATGCTTGAGAAAAAAAACCATTTGAGTTATCTTTGATCCGAGTTTCTGTTTAAGTTAGAAGGTTAAAATCATTAGCTTCAAAGAGATTTCTTATTTGCAAGGTCTTGTTTTTTTGAAATCGGCCTTGCAATTAAGAAATCTTTTTGAAGCTAATGATTTTAAGCTTCTAACTTAAAAAGAAACTTGGATCAAAGATAACTCAAGTGTTTTTTTTCTCCTCAAGCATTATTGCCCAAATGGTTATGAATACTTGAGTGCAAACAAAAAAGAAAGAAATGGAGGAGGATTAGCGAGGTTCTATGACGGAAGTATTATTGACAAGTAGAGTTCCGTCATAGAACGTCGCTAATCCTCCTCCATTTCTTTCTTTTCTGTTTGCACTCAAGTAATAATGACCATTTGGGCAACAATGCTTGAGAAAAAAATCATTTGAGTTATCTTTGATTCAACTTTCTGTTTAACTTAGAAAGTTAAAATCATCAACTTCAAAAAGATTTCTGATGTGCAAGGCCTTGTTGCGAGCCAAACCTGTTTTATGTAAACAAACACGGTCACTGACAGATTTAAAATCAGATAGTCATGTATTCACTCTTTCGCTTTCTGATTCAATTAAAATCTTTAAAATGAAACAATTACAGCCCAGATTTTGGGAGATTCAACTTGATAATTATCGAATTGAATACACAGCGGAAAGATTTCAGACGAGATTCGTCTCTGAATATTTCATGATTAGCCAGTAGATCAACTCCTTTCTTCTTGCAATATTCCCGTATATCATCTGCAGAGACAGAAGAGCTTAATCGACCAATGTAGAGGTGACGTCTTTTGCGGTGGACTTTTAAATGCGCTAACTGCCGTCTTATGCTTAATATTTGTGCCTGTAGTTGAAACTTTGGTTTTTTGACTTAGGATTTTATGTCAGCAAACAAGTTTTTTTTTGACTTCAGCTTTTCGGTTTCTTTAGATTACCATCACTTGCAGTGCTCTCAGTCCAATTTCTGAAAGCAGCTCTAAGATACGGTTATCCGGTTGCTTTTTTCAGAGAATTCGTCTCCAGCTCCAGTGATTGAATTTGAGAAATGAGCAAATCTACTTTTTCTAGTTTAACCTCAAGAGCAGAGATTCGATCAAGGGCTGATAACTCATACAGGCTGATACGTTGTATAAGCTGGCAAACAACTCGGAAAAGACCAAGTTGTTAATCTAAAGTTGTTGTCTGAGCGTTTCCATTGGAAGATCTATGAACACATTTAGATTTACATCGATTAAAGATAACGCGTTCTTGTTCCTTACATAAACCAATGCATAGAGTGCATGGCGGTTCGGATGGGGGAGGCGGCGGGGAGAAAGCTGTCATTGTTTTCGAAAAAATTGAGCCTCAAGACTGCTGTAAGCGCTGAATGTTTCCTAATTGAGCGAATAAACTGAAATTTATCTGAAAAAACTTCAAGAAAAATTGATAAGAATCTTTTGATAAGATTTCCATCATCTTATGATAAGACTCTCATTATCTTTTGATAAGAATCTGAAAGCACATGTGGTATATAAAGTTACATGTAATGTATGCCGTTCCATATATGTTGGACAAGTCAGCCGACATGTTACCACTAGAATTTCAGAGCATCAAACTGTGAGACAACACCACTGTGAATTTCCGCTGTGAGACAACACCTCGCTAAATTTTGTGGTACAGCGCATAATATTGAGTGGGAGATCCTAGATGCATGTCGCCGGGTCAAAAAACTTTTGACAATAGAAGCTATCTGAATCAAAAAGCCGAAACTGCAATTAAATACGCGCGAAGAGTACCGGGGGCGGGAGATGACATTGAACTATTAGTTCAAACAGAAAAAATATGACTTTTGAAATACAAAAATTATTCTGGTACATGTTAATTCTAAATTTTGTCAAACCCAACAAATAAAAAATAACAACAGATTGGAATGAAAGTGAAAACCTATTTTCAGGAATGGAAAACAATACATCCGGTTTTTTCAAAAACACCGGAATACAGATTGAAGTATTTTAATGTAATAAATGTAAATAAATTGTTGTAAATATAATTTTAACTAAAAATAATTTCAAATTCCGGTGTAATTTTAACTCATGTCTTAGAATTAGAGTCAAAGACAAGTTTGAATACTTTGTGAATGATTTTATTTGGTTTTAGACCTGACAAAGAACGCAATGTTCGAAAACGTTTGTTTTTTTTTTAAATCAATGTAAGACTTTTTGAAGCTAATGATTTTAAACTTCTAACTCAAACAGAAACTTGGATCAAAGATAACTCAAGTGGATTTTTTCTCCTCAAGCATTATTGCCCAAATGGTTATGAATACTTGAGTGCAAACAGAAAAGAAAGAAATGGAGGAGGTTTAGCGAGGTTCTATGACGGAACTATTTTTTAAAAAAGTAGAGTTCCGTCATAGAACGTCGCTCATCCTCCTCCATTTCTTTCTTTTCTGTTTGCACTCAAGTAATAATGACCTTTTGGGCAACAAAGGTTTAAATCATCAACTTCAAAAACATTTCTGATGTGCAAGGCCTTGTTGCGAACCAAACCTGTTTTATGTAAACAAACACGGTCACTGACAGATTTAAAATCAGATAGTCATGTATTCACTCTTTCGCTTTCTGATTCAATTAAAATCTTTAAAATGAAACATTTACAGTCCAGATTTTGGGAGATTCAACTTGATATTTATCGAATTGAACACACAGCGGAAAGATTTCAGACGAGATTCGTCTCTGAATATTTCATGATTAGCCAGTAGATCAACTCCTTTCTTCTTGCAATATTCTCGTATATCATCTGCAGAGACAAAGTAGCTTAAACAACCAATGTAGAGGTGACGTCTTTTGCGGTGGACTATTGGATGCGCTAACTGCCGTCTCATGCTTAATATTTGTGCCTGTAGTTGAAACTTTGGTTTTTTGACTTAGGATTTTATGTCAGCAACAAGTTTTCTTTGCCTTCAGCTTTCGGTTTCGTTGGATTACGATCACTTGCAGTGCTCTCAGTCCAATTTCTGAAAGCAGCTCTAAGATACGGTTATCCGGTTGTTTCTTTCAGAGAATTCGTCTTCAGTTCCAGTGATTGAATTTCAGAAATCAGCAAATCTACTTTTTCTAGTTTAACCTCAAGAACAGAAATTCGATCAAGGGCTGATAACTCATACAAGCTGATACGTTGTATAAGCTGGCAAACAACTCGGAAAAGACCAAGTTGTTAATCTAAAGTTGTCGTCTGGGCATTTCCATTGGAAGTTCCATGAACACACTTAGATTTACATCGATTAAAGATAACGTGTTCTTGTTCCTTACATAAACCAATGACTAGAGTGCATGGCGGTCCGATTGGGGAAGGCGGCGGGGAGAAAACTGACATTGTTTTGGAAAAAAATTGAGACTGAAGACTGCTGTAAGCGCTGAATACTTCCTAATTGAGAGAATGAATTGAATTTTATCTCAAAAAAACTGCAATAAAAATTGATAAGAATCCTTTGATAAGATTTCCATCCTCTTTTGATAAGAATCCCATCATCTTTTGATAAGAATCTGAAAGCACATGTGGTATATAAAGTTACATGTAATGTATGAAGTTCCATCTATGTTGGCTAAGTCAGCCGACATGTTAACACTTGAATTTCGAAGCATCAAACTGTGAGACAACACCACTGTGAATTTCCGCTGTGAGACAACACCTCGTTAAATTTTGTGGCACAGCGCATAATATTGAGTGGAAGATCCTAGATGCATGTCGCGGGGACAAAAAATATTCGACTATAGAAGCTATCTGTATCAAAAAGCCGAATTTGCAATTAAATACGCGCGAAGTGTACCGGGGGCGGGAATTGACATTGAACTATTAGTTCAAATGGAAAAAACATGACTTTTGAAATACAAAAGTTATTCTGGTACATGTTAATTCGAAATTTTGTCAAACCCATCAAATAAAAAATAACAACAGATTGGAATGAAAGTGAAAACTTCTTTTCAGGAATGGAAAACAATACATCCGGTTTTTTCGAAAGTTCCGGAATACAGATTGAAATATTTCAATGTAATAAATGTAAATAAATTGTTGTAAATATAAATTTTGTTGTAAATAATTTCAAATTCCGGTGTATTTTAACTCATGTCTTAGAAATAGAGTCAAGGACAAGTTTATATACTTTGTGAAAGATTTTATTGGATTTTAGACCTGACGATGAACGCATTGTTCGAAAACGTTCGTTTTTTTAAGTCAATGTAAGTGTTAACTGTAAATTTTTTTCTGCATTGGTAAATCAGTTCAACAAGGGCTGAGATTTTTCGCGCCAAATGTTTACGGGGTAATGACAATTGCTTTGAACTTTGTACGAAAGACAGTCTTTAATTCAATGATTTACGTCATGTGGGGGTTTAAAACTTCCTTACCACCAACTATAACTCAAGCGGGTACTTTGCAAAGACCATTGGGCTGGTTGGCATTAAATCTCTGATGTTATCAAAACTAAATTTTTATGATATTGGCCAAAAATTAATTGATGAGTCCACAAAGGCGAAAACATTTCCTTCATTTTTCCAATTTTGATTTGTGATTTATAACAATTTTTTTAAAAATAAATTTGAGAGCATTAGTCACAATTGGCAAAATATCTAGCTACAGAGTTTCATATTAATCAAAAGTTAAAATTATCAGAAAGAATCATTTGAGCACAATTTGCTCTGTAAATGAGCGACTTTTAATTTTTTAGATAAAGCGACGAAAATATCTTTACTAATATCATTAGATTGATCCTGATGATCACTTGTTGCTAAATTTCATAAATTCTTATTCATACTTAATCCCTGTCGATTGCATAAAGCAAAAGAGTGTACAAAACGTCCGAGTCAAATTTTGCGCCTCATTTTCTTTGACAGTTAAAGTTTTGGATATGACGAAATAACCGAAGTTTTCAGTAAAGTTTTAGCATTTTGTTTACCTCAACTAAATTGATTTTTAACTATTGTATAAAAGCTGTGGTTGTTCTGATCTCTTACTTTGAGAAACTTGAAAAGGGGTCTAAGATCCTATAGTGATAGGTTTGTAGGCACTGACGTGTATATGTAAATTTTCAGGATCTTTCCCATTATAGATCCCCATGAAATTATAGTCCCCTCATTATGGTATAAATACTATGATTGGGGGAGGGGAGGAGATGTAGGTTATCTGACCACTAAAGGAGGGGGGGCTAAATTGTGAAGGACCCAATTTTTGCCGCATACCTGAGAATTTGATTACAGAAAACATTTCTTTTAAACACTAGTACTAGAACTTACTAAGTACGATATTGCATTATTACTAAGATATGGTTCACACTAAAAGGAAGTTCAATAGTAATGGACATGCGCATCGAGCTCAAAAACTCTGGAAGAGAGATTGAAGTATTTTTATTGTAATAAGTGTAAATAAATTGTAAATATGATTTTAATTGTAAGTTTTTTCAAAAATTCGTTGTATTTTAATTCCTTTCATAGAATTAGAGTCAAGGACAAGTTAATACACTTTGTAAATACTTTTATTTGATTTCAGGCCTGACGATGAACGCAATGTTCGAAAACGTTCGTTTTTTTAATCATTTTAAGTCTTAATTGACAATTTCTTTTTTGCGTTGATAAATCAGTCCAACAAATGCTGAGAATTCTCGCGCCAAATATTGACTGGGTAATGACAATTGCTTTCAGCATTGTACAAAAGACAGTCTTTAATTCAATGATTTACGTCAGGTGGGGTTTAAAACTTCCTTACCACCAACTATATCTCAAGCGGGTACTTTGCAAAGACCATTGGGCTTGTTGGCATTAAATCTCTGACGATATCAAAACCAAATTTTTATAATACCGACCAAAAATTAATTGATGAGTCCACAAAAGCGAAAACATTTCCTTCATTTTTCTAATTTTGCTTTTGTGATTTATAAAAATTTTTTAAAAATAAGTTTGAGAGCATTAGTCACAATCGGCAAAATATCTAGCTACAGAGTTTCATATTAATCAAAAGTTAAAATTATCAGAAGGAATCATTTGAGCACAATTTGCTCTGTAAATGAGCGACTTTTAATTTTTTAGATAAAGCGACGAAACTATCTTTACTAATATCATTAGATTGATCCTGATGATCATGTGTTGCTAAGTTTCATAAATGCTTATTCATTTTTAATCCCTGTCGCTTGCATAAAGCAAAAGAGTGTACAAAACGTCCGAGTCAAATTTTGCGCCTCATTTTGTTTGACAGTTAAAGTTTTGGATATGACGAAATAACCGAAGTTTCATTAAAATTTTAGCATTTTGTTTACCTCAACTTAATTGATTTTTAACTATCGTATAAAATCTGTGGGTGTTCTGATCTCTTACTTTGAGAACTTTGAAAAGGGGTCTAAGATCCTATAGTGATAGTTTTGTAGGCACTGACGTGTATATGTAAATTTTCGGGATCTTTCCCATTATAGCTCCCCATGAAATTATATTCCCCTCACTATGGTATAAATACTATGATTGGGGGAGGGGAGGAGGTGTAGGTTATCTGACCACTAAAGGAGGGGGGGGGGGGGGGCTAAATTGTGAAGGACCCAATTTTTGCCGCATACCTGAGAATTTGATTACAGAAAACAATTCTTTTATACACTAGTACTAGAACTTACCAAGTACGATATTGCATTATTACTAAGATATGGTTCACACTAAAAGGAAGTGCAATAGTAATGGACATGCGCTTCGAGCTCAGAAACTCCGGAATAGAGATTGAAGTATTTTTATTGTAGTAAGTGTAAATAAATTGTAAATATGATTTTAATTGTAAGTTTTTTTCAAAAATTCGTTGTATTTTAACTTTCGTAGAATTAGAGTCAAGGACAAGTTAATATACTTTGTAAATATTTTTATTTGATTTTAGGCCTGACGATGAACGCAATGTTCGAAAACGTTCGTTTTTTTAATCAATTTATGTCTTAATTGACAATTTCTTTTCTGCGTTGAAAAATCAGTCCAACAAATGCTGAGAATTCTCGCGCCAAATATTGACTGGGTAATGGCAATTGCTTTGAGCATTGTACGAAAGACAGTCTTTAATTCAATGATTTAAACTTCCTTACCACCAACTATAGCTCAAGCGGGTACTTTGCAAAGACCATTGGGCTTGTTGGGATTAAATATCTGATGATATCAAAACAATTTTTGTTTGATATTGTCCAAAAATTAATTGATGAGTCAACAAAAGCGAAAACATTTCCTTCATTTTTCTAATTTTGCTTTTGTGATTTATAGCAATTTTTTAAAAATAAGTTTGAGAGCATTAGTCAAATTGATGAGTCGACAACAGCAAAAACATTTCCTTCATTTTTCTAATTATGATTTATAAGGATTTTTTAAAATAAGTTTGAGAGCGTTTGTCAAAAACGGTAAACACAGAATTATCTAGCCACAGAGTTTCATTTAAATGAAATGTTAAAATTGTCAGTAGAAATCAAGTGAGTCAAAAGCCCAATTAGCTCTGTAACTGAGCGACTTGCAATTTTTCTAGATAAAGCGACGGTCGACGAAACTATCATTACTAATATCATTAGACTGATCCTGATGATTACGTGTTGCTAAGTTTCATAAATGCTTAGTCATATTTAATCTCTGTCGATTGCATAATGCAAAAGTGTGTACGAAACGTGCGTCTCAAATTTTTGGTCTTAATTTCTTAGACAGTTAAGGTTTTGGATATGATGAAATAACCGAAGTTCGCAGTAAGGTTTTACCGTTTTCTTTACCTCAACTAGGTTGATTTTTAATGATAAGAATTGTGGTTGTTCTGATCTCTTCCTTTGCGAAACTTGAAAAGAGGTCTGAGACCCTATAGTGATAGGTTTGTAGGCACTGACGTGTATATGTAAATTTTCAGGATCTTTCCCATTATAGCTCCACATGAAATTATAGCCCCCCCCCATTATGGTATAAATAATATGATCTGATTTGGGGGGGGGGGGGGGGGTATAGGTTATCTGACCACTAAATGGGGGGGGGGCAACAATGGGAAAGACCCAAATTTTGCCGCATACCTGAGATTTTTCTTGATTACAGAAAACAATTTATTTTATACACTAATATCAAAACTTACCAAGTACGATATGCTATTATTACTAAGATATGGTTCACACTATAGTGAAGCTCAATAGTAATGGATATGCGCATCTAGCTCACACAAAGCGTCGGAGTATTGATTTTTGAGATTTTGATTATGTATGTTTAATTTTGGTATGTATTTTAAAGATTCAATGTAGCTTTTAGAGAATGAACTCCTGCATTAAGAAGCTTGAAGAAAAAGGATTCTTGTCTGCCGTTTCGGTAGCGGAATGGTCCGAAAAAATGGATTTGGTAGCTGTTGGTTTTGTGTCTGGAGAATATTCCCTATTTCGACTGTCATGGCAAAAAGTGTGGCATTGCAATGCTCCATCAAATAACAGTGGAGCAGTTTCTTCGATGGCGTGGCGCGTAACAGACTCTCGAGTGATAGCAGTGGCGTTTGAGAATATCAGTCATATCATGATAGTTGACATAAACACTGCGAATTGTGTTCATAAGTTAATGCTGGCCGAAATTCCCATACGTGTATCTTTTGGATGTTTGGCACATAAGTTACCAGCTTCTACCAGAGGCATGGACAGTCAGTATTCTGTATTTTTACCGCCATTGCCAAATTTAAGTAAAAATTTGGCCCCCGATGCTGTAATTTATCACGAAGGTGTTGTCGAGAAAGCAAAAATACTTCAAAGCACTGCAAAATCAGACAAGGAAAATGCTCAGCTGGACGTTTTGATTGTCGTTCAAGAATCTTTTATATACTTTTATAGCTGTTGTTTGTATCCCATTTTCAAAATAAATCTGGGGAATGTGAACAAAACATTGAAGGTTCGGTTACCCGAAGAGAATTTTCCTCTGCTCTCAATGTCGTATTTGAATAACGAGAGAAATTTGGTTCTAGATTGGTATAGCTTGGAAAATTTAATGAACAATTGGCGCGATTTAAACGATCAATCAGAAATTGTGTACAACTTGATAAGCTGTTTTGAGTATATTTCAACATGTGTTCAAGCGATGTTAGATAGCTGGCAGGATGCTTTAGGAGAAGTGCAACTGAAGTTAGCCCGATTCTCGCTTGAGAAAAGTTCACCCGGGACTGTCGGTGATGAATTTTTAATGCTGCTACTGTTTGGAAAACCTAGATCTGAGTTTCTGTTGTTTTTGTCAAACGAATTAACGTCCAAAGGGTGTGACAATCTGAGAAATTCGATTTCGTCAAGCTATGCCGTACTTTCGAACTTGATTGTAAATCATATTCTACCTGCCACCCGAGCTATGATGTTTCACGCGCACACTTTGTATAAAATGTTCAGACAAGAATCAATTATTGACACTTTCAAATCTCGAGTTGTTATGAAATGTCTCAAAACTGTCGGGTCGCTTGCACTGAAAGCTAACGAAATGCTGGTTGTCATGGAAAAAACGCAGATAGAACTTCAGAGTTTTTTCAAGTGGCTGTATTACATGCTGTTGAAGCTTTCGGACGAAACAATTCCTCCAGATCTTAGTCAATCATCGCAACATGAACTGATAGAAGTTGCTAATTTTATTAAAGAAAATTTGAACGAGACTGTATACATTGAAAACACTCCCGAAGGGAAGAAGAAGCGAGCGGTATTTAGGCTAGAGAAAGTTGGCCAATATTTATCGAAAGAAGACTTAAAAGAACCGTGTCAATTTCACTCTAAATCGCCATTAGCTAAGTTCTGGCTTGAACTGTTTGAAAATTCAGGGTTTGATGAGAATGATGTGGTTTTTGACCCCTGTTTTAAAAGTCCGCTACGTCAGGTTTTAGCAGATTTAGAAAAAGCTATTTCAGTTGACCTTGCTAACGTTTTGAGCGCACCAGACGCAGCCAAAAAAGTTGATTCCACAATTATTGCCAAAAGTTTGAAAATTAACGAAACGTTCAGTTGCCTTGTTGACATTTCGATGTCAGACAAAAAGCTGTACTTTTCGTATAGCGACAAATCATCCATCTATTTACTGAAATGCAATGTCGATAGTTATCCGAATGTGATGAAAACATTTTCGTCGATCAAATTTAAGACCGATAAATTCGATTACTGTGACGTGAAGGCCGTTCGTTTCATGGGCAGTAAGTTATGTATGTTATTGCAGGAGATGAAAGATTGGTGTTCCTATCGACTAATTTTAGTTGATATTGGATCTCATTTTTCCGAACTGGAAGGAAGTCAGAGCTGGTACGAAGACGAAAACGAGGATAAAAGAGGGAGGGAGAAAGTGGAGAACATTGATGAGCATCATCTGCGGTTTCCAGAGTTTGGAGTGTATCAGGATATAGTGCACTTCAAAACAGAGGTTGGTAGTTAAAAATGAATCTGTCTCTCTATTTAGCGCAATTCGACTCACTCTAGGCAATCAAAATGTAAAATATAACTCAGAGCCAACCTAACTGAAAACATCAAGATCAAAGTTAGATCTAGTTTTCCATTTTCCAAGAACAATATCATCAGTTTATCAGCTACTACACAAACAGCCAAGGTGTTGAAATTTTATCCTGCATAAATTGTGTATCAAATTCTAGGATCGTTCTCAGCTCACATTACTCTTAGAATTTATAATCACTTGAACTTAAAAAGTAACTTCATAGCAATCAATTCGGTTGACAATTAATAAAAAAGATTTATGCATGGGTCTCCTATCAAAATAACAAAAGCTTGTGGGCTTTTCAATTAGCAACATAATTTGTGAGCAACCCCGAAACCATCAGATGAATTGATTGACTGCATTTTTGGAAGTTCATTTTATCCTCCGTGGTACAGTGGACTGTTATTAATAACTCCCAAACGAAATTTGTATAAATTATATGAACTCTGCTGTTCTTTTTTTTTGTGTGATTTTTCGCAAGAACCAATTTTTCGTGTGATCGTTTTTCGTCTGACCATTTGACTTTTTTCCTCAAAAACGTATAAACAAGTAAAGCCCGAAGGGCATTAGGTGCTTTGAAAGTTGCTGCTCAGGCCGACTACCTTAATAATAATCAAATCAATTGGGGTTGACTGCTAACCTAGTTATGAGTGCCTAGTGATTAAATATTAGGGTGTCTAGAGTACTGTATTGATTAATTGAGTACAGAAAGCAGACAGTTTAGTGTTGCCTGAGTTAACTATGCTAACAAAGAGTGTTTTTTGATCCTCGATAAAGTTTGTCAACTCGAGCAAGAAAGAAATCTGAACCCTTACTATGCTATACTCTTTTCGTTGGCATCAAGCTTTCAATCCCAATGAACCGAATCATAGACACAGCGACTCAAACCTACTGTGCATAAGTTTTTTGTCTTTCTGAAACGAAACGTTTCTGAAACCAAAATTACTGCCGCAAGATTCCCTTTTACGGTTTCAAATTACTTTCTGTTGGCTGAAATTTGGCGTCAATGATTTCTCTAGATGTTACATAAAATCAGAAGTTTTCGAAGCTTTAAAATTGCATTATTTTCACATGAATCAGCTGCTTCGATAGTTTAATATCTCCAGTTTTGAACTAGTTATTATCTCAAGGGTTTAATAACTTGTAGCCAGCAATGCTATACTTGCATTCAAACGCGTTTTGGATTTGCATTATTAATAAATGATGCACTGATTAAAGTTTTCTGAAGGACAAGTGATGTTTGGTTATTTTCTCAATTACTATAGAATCAATGCTTTAAATCTTGTTTCAAATGCTTTTCATGGTTTATAAAACTAAGACTAGTAAAGGCTCAATTTTTTAACTCAGCTTGTAGAAATTTTGCTGATCAAGTTTTGAAAGCTTCTAAGTAGAGGTATTTAAGATGGCGACCAAACGGTAAATTGAAAACAGCAACATTGATAGGAGTAGGTCGAGAGAAAAATATAGACAAAAATAGCACTGACAGCATTTAAGCGCTTACTGTAAAATTCAACACGCAACATGATCGCAGTTTGCCATGTTTAGCCATAATAATACTTCGGCCGCCCATGACTTGATACGAATCTATTCCAACCGAACATAATATAATTATCACGACCTAAATGTTGAGCAATAGCATTTGTGTGTGCTGAACTAGATCCAGTTCAACTTTTAAATATCATCTACGATGAGAATTTGTTGTTTTCGATGGGCTGTTTTAGTACTATTTAATGGTATGATTAGAACTCAAAAATTTTATCATATTTGATTTGTCTCTTCTAGCTTTTGATCGTTTTAGAACCGGACAGAGAGCAAGCCGTCTATCAATGGAAACTTGATCCTCTCTCCTAATGTGGAGTATGATCAATTAAGTGTCAGTGCAGAACGCAAGCTAGCCTGCGTATCTCATCAACATAATAAGCGAATTCTGTTCATTGACCTTGATTCTCCCTTGGACGATGACGAAGATGATGATGAAAATGAAATTGACGACCATCAGAATGACTCGAAACATCAAGATGACCAGAATGTCTCCAACGATGCTGAAAACTTTGACGATAGTCCTGAGCAATTCAGAAGTGAAAGTATGAACCCAGTACAATACAATGAGAACTATGTTTCAGGACTTCTAGACCTGAATTTTGATGTAAGAGGCGAAGCAACTGCTTCGGAACCTTTGAGTGGCCACGTTCTGCAAAATCGTGAAGAGACATTTCCTTTTCCAAACGAGAACCCAAATCTATCGGATTTTAGAACCACAGATGATAACGATTCCCTAACATTGGCGGATCTGATATCAATAACTGACGTGTTCCATAGTTTCACTGCTCAACCAGCAGGCCCAAGTCTGGACGTCCTGGAAGGTCTTGAGTCAGATATACATGAGCATTCAAATGACCACTCACGGTAGTCAAGAACAATCGAACGGAGATATTTATTGAGGAGTACAAAGCCTCAATTCTCCGCTCAATCTTTGATGGAACTGTCAAAATTGTTCTGTTGATGATTTTGACATGCTGTTTGTTTATTGAAGTTTGTTAGTAAGTTGCCTGCTTTCTTTTATATTTCAAAGTTTATCTCATCTCAAGGTTTTGCGGTTTGACCGTAGATGAGTGTAGGCTTAAATAGCTTACCCGAAGCTCAAGTGTCAAAACTGAAGCCTAAGCTGAAGCTTGAAGCGTCGAATGAATCTGCTCAGATTTGAAAAAAAATATGGACAAATTTGGTGAACAAAGTTTGTTCGAACATTGTTAGCATAAGAAACAACTGCTGAAAATTTTGGCGACTCTGGGGAAAAACGAAGAATCTTATTTGGTGCGAAATTTTAGAAGTATCTAGAGAGTGCCTCTTGTTTTACTAGTATTAATTGTGCAGAGGAGACAAAAAGGCAAGTAGAACGAACAAAATTTATGCAATTATTGCGAAGAATGCTATTTTAAGAACAATGCATTAAAATTGGTGCACAAGTCTAATTCCCAAATTTCGGGGTTCTCAAAATACAAAGTATCTCGTTGGGAATTAAAATAATTAGTGACATTAGCTGCCTGTGGGCACGAACAGTGCTAATCTTAAGTTAAATGCTTGGTGCGACTGAAATTTTACCTGTTCATGATACACACCACTCATTGGTTAGTAATTGCTCTCAAACAAATTTTCTAGCAATTATTTTGTTCCTGTTCATTTTTTTCTCTTAGTTTATCGTCTTAACAATAAATTTTTGACGTTTATTTCCTCTCAATTTGGCCGCCATTTTTTTGAATCATGTTGGTTTTTTCGTACGAACGATTTTTCAACCATAAATTTCTTTACCTTGCCAACCTCTCAACGGCTATTATTTAGACGCTCTCTTTAAATTCGCTTTACCTCTTGGTCTCGTTTTTTCTTTTACATAAATCACGATTTTCACGCTTCACTTCTGACTTACCTCACTCACTGTTGCAACTGAATGGATTTTATATTGTTTCGCGCGTTGAATTACGGAATGTAGTGAATACGGTCAAAGTCAAAAGAGCAAAATCAAAAGAAATGTAATAACATATAAAGCTCTGTCATTAAGTAATAGTGCATTAGGTTATCAAAGTTCATTAAAACGATTGCAAGCTGGCATTAGTATTATGCTTAATAGCTTTAAGTTAAGAAGCTGAATCAAGTGTAAATTCAGAATCTAACAGAATTTGCACACCAAATAAGAAAACTTCCTCACTTAGAAAAGTTCTGTCAATTTCGGTCTCCTATTTTTTCTTTTTGTTTTTCTATCGCAATGTGAGGCAACGGCCGATTTTTCGGCAATCTGCCGGCTATGTTTTGATAGTCGATGGCGGCATCATTGGCATTAGTAATAGTGCATCAGGTTATCAAAGTTCATTAAAGCGATTGCAAGCTGGCATTAGTATTATGCTTAATAGCTTTAAGTTTAGAAGCTGAATCAAGTGTAAATTTTGAATCTAACAGAATTTGCACACCAAATAAGAACACTTTCCCACTTAGAAAAATGCTGTCAATTCCTGTCTCCTTTTTTTTCTTTTTGTTTACTCGGTTTCTCTAACAAGGTTTTTAGATAGTTTTTTTTCAACTATATCATCAATAATAGCTGCTATTGTCATTTAATAGCCTGGAAAAGACTATCACCCGAAATCACAGGAAAGGGGGTTTATTGAGATTTTTACTTGAACTATTATTCGCCTATACGAACTTTAGTTTACCTTAATCTTTTCTCTCGGATTTGTGTGCTTCATCTTACCCTTTTCAATGTTTTTGATGGTTCTAGTATAAGGCGATTGTCATTTGACCGACTTTATTGTGATCGTTTCATAAAAATTTATTGTATAATAACTTACTTTATCGCTACAAAAGAAAACCTGAGCAATCAAATCACGTTAGTTTTTGATTCTACACTCCTATAGCGTCTATTTGAGCTTTGAAACAAAGCGTTACCAGAAAAAAACGGTATCAGAAAACTACCAATTATGAAATCGGTCAGCTTAAATGTTCTCAATTTTGTTCATTTATTAGCACAATTGATCCCCGACAAAAGTTATTAATGCCTTCTATTTTTTTATAAAAAATTGAACCGAATGACTTGCTCGGTGATAACTGTAGTTGTAATCGTTGGAATTTTTGCTTCACCACGAAGAGAATTTGAAATAGATGTGACATATTTTACACTAAAACTTCTAGGGCCTGATCCTAGGTAATATGGCCATACTGTGCCATGAAGTCAATAAAAAAAGTTCGTCTATGATGGTGTCTTAAGTTTTCCAAAGCTTTCATCTTGATCTCGAAACTGTCATTGTGCAATTTGAGCCCAGTGGTTATTTCTTATGTCTTTTTAAAGATCTGTTCACACATTTTTATGATCTTTGAAGTCAAATTGGAGTAGTGATTTTGTTCAAGCCCAAAACATGAAGTGAAGCGAAAAAAGCGAGTGAGTTTTTTCGACGTGAAATCTTTTTACTCGAATTTATAATTATAGTGAGGAAACAGTGGTTTTTTGTTCACATACTTTATTGTGATCTTGATGTTTGCTGTTTTTTTTTCATTTTTATGATCGAATTTTTTTCCAAATAGCTTTCCCAATCCATTTAAAGTCCATTCTATGTCTAGTTCGTTTGTTTAATCAATGAAAATTAATCGAACTGTAGGTCAGGACTTGTCCTATGTTATTTTTACAATTCAAAGAATTTGAATTGTATTGGGGCGCTGTCTTTTTTTTAAGATCTGTTCACACATTTTCATGATTTTTGAAGTCAAATTGGAGTAGTAATTTTGGTCACGCCGAAACAGGAAGTGGAGCGAAAAAGCAAGTGGCTTTGCGGCGTGAATTTTTTTCGTTCTTATTTCAAAGTAGAGTCCGAAAATGGTGTTTGAACAAAAATTCGGTTTCTCGGTAGTGGTTTTTTGTTCAAATGCGGCAATTTCACTCTGATTTTTACTGTTTTTTCGATTTTTTGGATCGGATTTTTTTTCTAAATGGTTTTCCCAACCCATTCACAGCTCATTCTAGGCCTAGTTTTTTGTTTGAATTAAATTTTCATTTCTCGCTAGTGGTTTTTTTGTTCACATGCGGCATTTTGACATTGATTTTTTTGTTTTTTTCTTATTTTTTGATCTGATTTTTTAAAAATGGTTTTCTCAATTCACCCATAGTCCATTCTAGGTCTAGTTTTTCTGTTTAGTCAATGAAAATTCTTTGAATTGTACGTCAGGACTTGTCCTGCTATGTTTTTTTATTTCGCCTTGAAGATTTTTTGTTACGACCACATGATGTCACAATCACTTCACATCTGCTTTTTGTTCATTCTTACATGCAATTTCAACCGAAATGCGTGTGACGTCATTTTTCACTCTTAATGGAGCGAGTTTTTTTGTTCATTCGCGTGATTAAGTTTTTGGTCACACGTGACTAACTCACTCTCAAAAATGACTTCCTCGCTCTCAAATTGACTTTACTTTAATTCAGATATATATGGTCAAGTCAAAGTGTGTCACTCTAATTGAAGATTGTTTAAGAGCAGCTTATAGAAGCAGCAACACGTTATGCACATGTTTAATCAAACTATAACATCTCAACCTTTAATGAAAATAATAAATTTTGGTCTGTCTCTTTTTACTATCTTTTTGAGACTGCAGATATACAAAGCTATCGCGGCTATTTTCTGTCAATCTGCCAGCTATGTCGTGAAATGTTTTTGATTATCTTTTTGAGTGACGTTTAAGGAGCTGACTTCGGGTTTAACTCTTCTCTCATCCATAATTTGTAGCTGCTGAAATCAATTGGCGATAGTTTTCCATAAAAATCCAAAAAATTGCGCCAAAATGGCTTTCATTTGACCACTTTGAATCCGCATAATTAATTTAAAAAAATGTACACGCCACAATCCACCCGTCATAGACCTGAGCAGGCTACAAAAGAAGAGCTTCGGCGAGCCACTCGAGAGCAATTGGTCTGATGTGAATGGATTATGATTACATTAATGAGCTCTCTAATCTATTGACATCCCGACTAAAATCTATTCAACAGAGAGCGAAATAACCAGTTGTTCTCTTTAGTATATGTACCTTCATAAGTTTAGCATGTGTATTTTTAAACCGACGTGTCCTGATTGGCATATTAGTTTTAGAGCACGATTGTGAAGTGTTTCTAGCAAATAGTCATACTGTCATTTGTTAATTGGCTCGAAATTTTGCAAAACGCAAACGCGAGACAATTTATTTTTGGGTCTGAGTTTTAGAAAAACGTTTTGTGGGCGAAGAAATTTTTGTGAACTTTTTTCAAAATAACGTAAGATATACTGAGATTTTTTTCTTGATGGAATGCAAATTCATTTGATATAAAATTAGCATTTTTCCACGGATAAATGATCTACAAATAATAAAAAATTTCAGTGTTCACAATGTTGCGACTGTTTATTTCGTGATCTTTTGGTCATTAGTGTCCAGTAAGATTAGGATATTGAGTTTTTTACAATTCAAAGAATTTGAATTGTATTGGGGAGCTGTGTTTTTTACAATTCAAAGAATTTTTACAATTCAAAGAATTTGAATTGTATTGGGGCGCTGTCTTTTTTTTTAAGATCTGTTCACACATTTTCATGATTTTTGAAGTCAAATTGGAGTGGTGATTTTGGTCACGCCGAAACAGGAAATGGAGCGAAAAAGCGAGCGGTTTTGCGGCGTGAATTTTTTCACTCTACTTTTAAAGTAGAATGAGAAAACGGTGTTTGAACAAAAATTCGGTTTCTCGGTAGTGGTTTTTTGTTCACATGCGGCAATTTCACTCTGATTTTAACTGTTTTTTCGATTTCTTCGATCGGATTTTTTTCTAAATAGTTGGTCATTCACAGCTCATTCTGGACCTAGTTTTTTGCTAGAATCAAAATTACATATCTCACTAGTGGTTTTTTGTTCTCCCTAGCAGCATTTTGACATTGATTTTCTGTTTTTTTTTCATCTGATTAATAGCCGCACAGCGATAGCTGGGGCTATTATTTGCCTTCTCTTGGTTTTTTTTTATTTCGTCATCATGATTTTTGTTACGACCATATGACGTCACAGCCACTTTTTGTTCATTCGTTCATGCAATTTCAACTGAATTGCATGAGTGACGTAATTTTTCGCTCTTAGTGGAGCGAGTTTTTTTGTTCATGCGCGTGATTAAATTTTTGGTCACACTTGACTTACCTCACTCTCAAAAATGACTTCCTCACTTTGAAATTGACTTTTATTTACTTCAATTCAAAGAGATAAGGTCAAATGGGTATGTGTCACTCTAAATGAAGGTTATTTGAGATCATCTAATAGAGGCAGCAATAACTTATACAGATTTTTAATCAAAATATAACTGATCAGCCCTCAATGAAAAGACAAATTTTTTTGGTCTGTCTTTTTTACTGTTTTTTAAGACTGCCGATCTACGAATCTATTGCGGCTATTTTCTGGCAATCTGCCAGCTATGTTTTTTTTAGAAATGGTTTTCCCAATTCACTTAGTGTCCGTTCTAGGTCTAGTTGTTTGTTAAGTCAATGAAATTTCTTTGAATTGTACGTCAGGACTTGTCCTGCTATGTTTTTTTTAAGATGTGTTCACACATTTTTCAATGACTGTGATCTTTCAAAACGGGATAAACAGGTAAAGCCCAGCGGGCATTAAGTTTCATTAGAGGCCTAAAGTGGGCTTTGGTACTCCTTCAAGTTCTTTGAGTGGTGCAGCTGATGGGATGGCCCTAATTTAAGGTTAAAAGGTCATTTTTAGGAGTTTTTGGGCTCAAAATTGTGCAATTTTTAATGTTTTTTGTGATTTTTTTGAGTTTTTAGTTTGATTAGTCTTAGGTCGAAGTTTTTAAAAGTTGATGAAGGCCTTTTGCGAGACAAAATTAATTGTTATGACGATTATATGAGCTATATGTTTTGGTACTACATTCACAAACACTCAAAATGATACTAATTTTTGCAATTTTTTTCATGTTTTTTGAAAATTTGTCATTTTTTGAGTGTTTCTATTATCACAGGCAATGTATCTTCTTTAAGCTTTGATAATAGGGCACTGCATGGTTTCTAATAACAATTGATTGGTTTTCAACATATTAATGTCTCGAAATTTGGCATTTTTTAACATAAAATTTGCAATTTTTTCAAGGTTTCCTAAAGTTTTTGTCAATTTTTGATATTTTTCCATTCTCAAGTGTCAGAAAACCTATTCCACGGTCTGATAAAAAGTTACTGAATGGTTGTTAGTTTCACTGTATTCATTTTTAACAATTTAAATTTTTAAATTTGCACTTTCAAGTTTTTTCAATACATTTGTCTTTTATTCATTTTTTCTTGCCTCAGTAGCCAGGTAGCCCCATCCAGGGTTTGATAGTACGACATGTTATTGAATAGTTTGCAGGGGGCAATTGAATGGTTGTCAACCTTTCAATAGAATAAATTTCAATTTTTTTGAAATTTGAAATTTTTTCTAAAAATTATTCCCTACCATCTTTGAGCCAATGATTTTTTTAAGGCTTGGAATTGGGTTACTGGATAGCCTCTAGAGACACAAAAATGATTCTGCAGATATTAATATCACAATATTCGGCAGCATTTCATGAAATTTTGCAATCGATTTCGTTTTTAAAGTTTTCCGGTAATTTTTGAGTTAATCGATCTTCTTAAATCAATTTTTTTCAGGTCTTGCAGATTTAATACAGGACCGATTTCAGAAACAAAAATTGGTTTTGAACAAATTTTTGAAATAGGTATTTTTAAAGTGGTCAATTTTTGCCTTAGGGGTGAAGGCTGAAAGATTTTTAGCAATGAGTTTATTTTTGTCTGGTTTGTTTGATTGTTTGTTTCTCGAGATGATGTTTGTTTTCTGATTTTTTGAGATGATTTTGTTTTGGCTGGCATTGCTCAATTGATCTGCTGGTCAGGTGGAGTTTTCTATGTTTTTCATTCAATTCTTTGAATTGTCTTTCAGGACTTGTCCTGCTATGTTTTTTGTATTTAAGATACGGCTGCAAACTTTTCCTGTCTTTTTCCGAATCTTCGTCTCTATGACCTTCAAGAATGCTTAAGGCGAGTTGTTGTTTGCAAAACTTAAGAGATTGAATGTAGAGCGTCGCTCTAGGCATTGTTAAAATTATGAATGCTTTGTGAATTCCGAGTCAACTTTTGTTTCGTCGTGGTCACAAGGTGAAGCCCCCTACATTTTAGCAGATCTGATTTACTACGATTAACTATAAGAATCAGAAATTGAGTACGGATCATTTTTTAACGGATCATTTGGAGCTTTGATTAGGATCATCTTACGAGGAAGAGAATTAGGAATAAGGTGAGATGAAACGCACCTAATTTCAAAAGGTTGTCTGATATTCTTGATTTTTTTTCACAAAATAGGCTTGGAATTAAGCCTTTGCACAAGACCCTACATGTAGCCAACTGAATCATAGATAAAAGTCACGTACTTGGGTATCTAGCTCTTATTTCATTATAATTTAACTTCTGCAAGGATTTCAATACTGTTTGTCATCAAATTCTGAATAAAGATTTTTTTTGCAATATGTTACTGTTTTTTATTACTATTTTAATGAATTAAAATTTAAGGCATTTTGTGATGTAACCAGAAGAGTTTTACCATTATAGTTGCTTAAGGAAGTGTTTTGCAACCAGATTTGTTTTTGTTCAATTTAGATGATTACTTTTGGGCTACGTTTTTTGTCGGATGTTTTTTATGTTACTCTTGGTGTAGAATTATGGTCGAGAATGACGATTGAATTTGAATGTATCGAAATGTAAATTTGTGAGTTTGAGGAAATGAAGAGGGAGATCTGAGCCTCTGTGGTATCGGATTAGCTTGCAGTGTTGTTAATTCCAATTTTGTATCGAAGTTGTAAGCATTTTGAAATTATAATGTCAAATCGAAGGGAAACTTGTAAAAGCTCGTGGAAATCCAATATTCTGCGGGCAATGTTTCATTTAGAATAAATCCACCAGTTCCTGTAAGTTCCTCAGCTGTAAACTGCAATTGCTTTCGAAAACTTCTTTTCCGCGCGTCCCAGTAATTGTTTAGGATTTTGACGAGAACGCTATTTGAGATGAAGCGCCATTATCATTTACTGGTCAAAAGATTCTTTTTTTGATTTGCGTAGATCGAAGTAAGATTTGTGTAATAGTTGGCGGGCTAAAGTTTTTTTCTTTTTTCGTTTCATGTACAAATGCACGTTTTTGTTTTTGAAGCAAATTTAAGTGGGCCGTATTTTACTTGATCTCATTTTTTTTACTCGATGCTTATACTCTACCGTTTTTACAATTCAAAGAATTTGAATTGCATTGGGGTGCTGTCTTTGTACGACTCCAAGAGGAGTTAGTGTGATTTATTTTTCATTTTTTAATCGGTCCAGCTGTTCTGAAACAGGATGTAAAAGTCAATTCCGCAGGTGCAAAAATTGTGAGTTTCTTTTGAAAACAGATGACGAGCTGAAAGAGGAGAGAACGGTGTTTTTGTTCATACGGCTTTCTAAAGAGAACAAAAAAGTTTCTCATTTTCGTCAGTTTTTCACCTTTTTTTCTGATTTTGCTCTTCTGGCTATAGGTTTTTTGTGCAATTTTTAATGTAGATTCATTCTTTATGTTTTGTCCCTAAGAGGTGGAAACAAAGGCTAGACAGGGCACTTTTTACTAAAAAGGAATAATACGACGCGATTTTTTAGTTTTAACTTCGTCAGCCATTGGTGTTTGTACCGATTATCGCAGCTAGTAATAGTAAATTTGAGAACCTTTGTATTAAATTTAGACTTTTAAATGCAATTTTGAGCGATGTTTGACATAAATTCTGGCTTGATTATTGCTTTGATTTTTACTTTTTTTCAAGTTTTCGATAGATTTTCTAAATGGTTTCCCTCTCCAATCATAGTCCATTCTAGGTCTAGATTTTTGTTAAGTAATTGAAAATTTTTTGAATTGTAGGTCAGGACTTGTCCTGCGTGATTTAGAGAATATTATGGCAAATGATGACTCACAATAGAGTGATTCAATATATGGCATGTAATTAGTTTTAAGCTAGAAATGATCGAGAATATTATTGCTCTGCTTTCAATGGAAAGCGCTGGTTTTCTGTTTTGTTATCCAAATTTGAAGAGTCAAAAATCTGTGAACTCTATTTTCATAGAGTTTAGTTCATCAGAAGTTACAAACTATCAAAAGTTATTGCTTTTATATTCGACACCACAAACTATGTTAATGGTACCAATTATTTATTTATGCAAAGGGTTGTTGACCTTGAAGTTTGCCGCGG
This sequence comes from Convolutriloba macropyga, assembly GCF_964194025.1. Taxonomy (NCBI): domain Eukaryota; kingdom Metazoa; phylum Xenacoelomorpha; order Acoela; family Convolutidae; genus Convolutriloba; species Convolutriloba macropyga. The sequence continues at coordinate 2,783,207 of NC_134478.1, read as the reverse complement.
AACTGTAATTATCAAAATAAATTTTAAGATTGCACTTAAACTCAGTTGTAAATGGGCAAACATTCACCTTGTTTTTCAAACAAAAAAATATGGAAACGTAGAGATGAGAGGACCCCTGACCGGCCCCTATTCACCCGTTGTTGGTAGATGTTTTTTTAGTTTACGCTTTTTCAAAGAAAAATTTACCGCGATATTACTCGCATAAGATCTAAAAGTTTACTTTTACAAGACATTATCTCGCATTATCTATTCACCTTATCAGTAACGGTCTTTATTATCAATTTTTGCCTTCGATACAGAAAATCATTATTTCTATTTCAAAAACATTATCAGAAATTTATAAGTAACTTTTGCATTTACGTAAATCCTGCAGATTTTGAAGAATTGAGAGGCGTTTTGAAAAAAAAATGTGAATCTATAGCGATCAGAATATTCATTTCAATTGATTTTAATTTTGTCAGCTCTTCTGAAACTAAATCCTGAAAGTCAATGAGTACCGACTGGCGTCAATTGGCTCAAAATTTTGCCATACGCAAACGCGAGAAAATTTATTTTTGGGTCTGGGTTTTTGAAAAATGTTTAGCCCGCGAAGAAAAATTTGTTAAATTCTTTTTCAAAATAACGTAAGATATATTCTGTAGCGACCGGGAATAGATTTCATTTTCATCCTTCACCCGATGGATATCTGACAGATTCTACGTCAAAAATTTTATGTAATTTCATTTAGCAGAAAGACACTAAGTTTTAGTAAAGTTACATAAGAATTTAGCTCTTTTGCGAGAGATATAACTAAAGCACTGCGTGATTGTGCTATATCTTATCATTAAATTTTGATGAATACGAAAACCAAAATGTCTGACTTTCCCTCGTTTCCCGCTTTTGGTTTAGAAAATATAGAATCACGTATCTCCAAAGCAATCGTAAGAATTTTTTTGTGTGTCGTTTTCGTTTTGGAAAGTTAAGCTGTTTTGTTGCTTTGCCAGAAAAAACGGTAAATACTGGTAAAACTATAAACCGGAAATTTTCCCGGTTTATAGTTTCGCTTTTTTTAAAAAAAAATTAAAAGGTGTAGTGGAAGATCAATCAAGTTTGATCTTACAACTGCTTTAAATGTTTATGCTGACTTTTAAGAGCTGTTTTTCTTGAAAATTGGGCAGGTACCTCCTAATATCATACTGGCTACTGAAAGTTTCTACACAAGTTAAGTATTTCGTCAGCCAAGAGGCTTATATGGTTGAAGTTTATTTACTTTGAAACATTGCTGTAATTGTTTCGACCCATTTTAATAGAGGAGGAACTATATGCTCAACTGGGATTTTCGTTCAGTCACTTTTGGCCGATCCTAGTATTCATCGTATAGAGTTGTGAGTGGTATCATTAGAAAGCCTTCACAGCGTAGAATGTAGAATAAAAAAGATTTTTTTAAATTCGTTTATTCCAGGCAGTTATCGTGGTTTGAACTTTTGTGAACATTAGAAGGATATCCGTTGTTTTTGCTCGTTTTCTGGAATTTTCAGTCAATATTGAAACTCTTGATAACAGTTGTTCAATTTCTTGACAAAATTTTGATTGGTTTTGCCTATCAGCGCGGACGTGCTAGTTTTAAAGTTCAGCCTGTTTGGTTAAATTGGCACCAAATATGTTTCCTTAGCCCACTTTTTTTTTAATTTGCCGCAAATAGAGACGTGAAAACTGCTGAGATCTTTTAAAGCAAACTCGAAAGAGGTCTAGTATTACTTCCATTTCTTTTAAGGGTGTTCTAGAATAACGTTTTTGCCGGTTTTTTGCTAACTCAAAACAGTCATTATCCAAAATGCATCATTTATTTTTGATACATTGAAATTTTTGTTGCCAAATTATCTATTCCGGTTACAATTGAAACATCTAATTGTTATTGTAGAGCGCGCAGCAATATCTGGTCTGGTCTGGTCTCGGGTAATCACCCCGTTGGGGTCCCCCTATGTCGTCTGGTACAGCTCGCGATGTGTTTGGCTATGTTTGTGGCTGACTTCTGTTCTTGGCATATCGGGCACGTCTTTGTCTTCGGGACATATTTGGTTGGGCTTGTCGTTCCTTGGCATTTCTTTTGGTGATTTTTCAGACTTGCTTTCTGATTGAATTCGGCCGCACATCGAACACATTTATGCACAACTCTGGATCCTCGGTGCATCTTTTTGATGTGATTGGCTAATCCAGCTCTGGATTTGCAGATCTTCTTGCAGTGGAGACATTCCGTTGCTTCTTCTTCTCTGGTAACTTCTTCTGATCTTTTCAGCGGAGAGCCCACGTATCCATTTTCTTTTGATTCTTCCCACTGTTCAATGTGAGTGACTCTCTCTTTGATCATTAGCTTCCATAACTTCCTGTCCCTGGCTTGGTCTTCAACATGCAATGGATCCCACCCTGCTTCTCTGGTGAGTTTCTTCCAGTATCTGGGGGTACAACGATATTTCTTTTTTGGTTTGGGCGTCTCTTCCAACTTGCTCAGCCAACCGAAAGCGATTCGTCTTGTCTTTCTTTCTTCTGGCAGGCGGATGACATGTCCCAGTCGTTCTAAGCTTCTGCGCTCAATCTTAGCTCTGACTGATTTTATCATCAACTCTTTTCTTACGTTCCACATGTTTTTCTTCTTCTTTTCCATTTCCTTTAGTGGGGGTTGTGTCTTCCCGCTCCACACATATCGGTAGCACATGTCTACTTTCTTCTGAAGCCGTTTTATTTCTCCGATAGACCAGGTTCTGACGCTGCAGTTGTACAGCATGGCGCTCTCAACAACCGCCTCGATGACACGCGCTTGTGTTTTTGTCAATCGGGAATGCTTCAGTCTCCGTTTGACTTTGGACCCCGCACCCATACCTTTCTTGACTCGGGTGTTTGTGTCTTCAATTTCACCTATCCAAGTTCCGAGGAATCTCGTTTCTGCTGCACTAGGCTCACCGAGGATGATGTCTTCTTCCTTAGACTCGTTCGTCTTCTCTTCGAAGAGACCCATGATTCTCTTGGTTGTGTTCTTTGCGTTCTCCATATAGGTAGGCTGGCAGAGGATTGTTGTGTCATCGGCAAAGAGTACGTTTTTGATTTGGAAAGACTGTGCTTCTTGGTTCTTCTGGTCTCGTCTCTGAGTGATACATGTGCTACCAGGTAGGTAGGTTATTGTCAGGCCATCATCTTCTCGCTCCAGTTCCGCTGCTCGCATGACCACTTGGTGGAAGAAATTGAAAAGTATTGGCGAAGACGGGCATCCCTCACGGAGGCCTCTTTGTGGAATCCACTGCGAACTGACTTCTCTGTTGCTCCTGACTTTGTACGCAGTACTTTCGTGAAGGTCCTTGATTCTTGCCAACATTCTTCCTTCGAATCCGTAGCTTTCCAAAATTTTCCACAAAAGCGGGCGACTGACTCGGGGGTAGGCTTTTCGCTGGTCCAACAGACACGCTCGGTCTCTGTCTCCTTCTTTCAGTCTTCTATTGTCCTCGTGGAGCCGGACAGCTATCTGCGCGGCGTCAGCCGTCGACCTGTTCTGCCGAAAACCGTCTTGGTTATCATCTTCACAACCTTCTTCTTGAACTCAGGAGGGGCTGCTCTCAGGTAAATCATCCTGACCTCATCTTCTCCCGGCGCTTTCTCTTTCACCTTTTCCCAGGCGTCCCATACATCCTGTTCTGTGGGTGTTGCGCTGAGGGCTTTTGCTTTTTCCCGTCCTTCGTCGGAGATGGCAGTGCACTTTTTGATGAGTTTCCTTGCCTGGAGCATCTCTCCCAGATTGTTCTCGTTCCTTTGTTCCTGCACTCGCTCGAAATGCTCCTTGAAGGTTTCCGCTGAGATCGTTGTCGCTTCCGAGCTGGGAACTGCGTTATCTCTCAAACCCAATTGCTTCAGGATGCTATACATCTCTCCGACGTCTTGCCGCTGCATCGCTTCTTCGCAATTCGTGAGGAGCTGGTCCCACCATTCCGACTCCCATTCTTTGAGTTTTCTTTTGTCAATATGGTACTTCTGTGTCGTTACTCCTATTTCAAGCTTCAGAACTTTCGGTCTGTGATCGAACCATCGGTCTTCGGGCACTGCCTTAGTATCTTTGACTTTCAGGTTCTGGTGATCTCTTGCTAAGAGGTAATCCAGCTCGTACCACTTTCCTGTTCTGGGGTGGCACCAGGTTCCTCTGTTTTTCTTCTGGAAGAAAGTGTCCACGATCCGCAAGTTGTTGAGTTGGGCCCACTCTACAATCTCTTCTCCGGCGGTTGAGCAGTGAGGAAGCCCGAATTTCCCTATCGTTGCTTCTCCACCCGTATTATCCTGGCGACCGATTTGGGCATTGTGGTCCCCGCCAATCAATAACATTTCTTCTTTTTTCTTGCAGGCGATAGCTGTCTCTAAAGTCTTCCTATAGTCGTCGATTCCTTCCTCGTTGGGGGAGACTGGCTGGTAAACTGCTATCAGCTTCATGTTGTTGACTGTGACCATAGCAACCCTTTCAGCAAGCCATTTCTGACTCCCTTTCGCCTTCCAGGCTGCCGCCCATTGATGCTTCAGCACGACTGCTGCTTTTTTTCCGTGTACCATAACGGTGTCGTCGGAGCACCACCACACTCCATTTTCTTGGGACGATATTTCTGACAGCAATACAACATCCCACTTGTTATCGTCTATCGTCTTCAGAATGTGTTAGATGCGTCCTCTTCCGTCCACTTGTATTTTACATCTTCGGACATTCCAGGTAGCGACCGCGACGCCTCTTTTGATCGATGGGAACTTCTGTTCCATTTTCTTCCTCCATCGAATTCGCTCTCTCTTTTTCGCTTTCCCTGATAAGTGGGGCTGGCTTTTCCGAAGTAGACGTCGGTTGGCAAACAAGTCAGTCCATTTCTGTTTGCGCCGCTCTCTCCTTCGTGTCTTCCGTCTCTCGTCACGCCTCTTCTTCAGCCTGCGCTCGCACCACGTGTTGATGTTTTCACATCTTGGTCCCGGGTTTGGATGGATTCCGATGAGGCGCCATTTGATCCAGACGATGGTCTGCCTTACACCAGCTGACACTCGGCCGTGTAGACATATTTGGCCTTCGAATTGTTTAAGGAGGTGCGCGGGTCGGCTATTTCCGGGCCACTCCCTTCCCAAAAAGGGTCCATGGCACAGAGACTTGCACCTTTGACCACTTCTCTTCCTCTTTGGGGCGATGTCGCTTTTGTTGAATCGCTCTCCACCACTGTCGGTACGACCATCTGGGAAGCGCAGCAATATCAAGGCTAGTTTTGGTCTCATCGTCGTTTTTGAGAATCAGAAATTGTTGATTCTATTGGCGCCATGTCTTTAAAAGACTATTTTAGCATTTTGTTTTTTCTTTGTTTACCAGAGACAAAGTTAGTTTCCTATCAGAGTTCAATTAACGACAGCTAATATCTACATTACAATGATGAACCTTGATCATTGTGTTTTTAAGAAAATTTAATGGTTTTTTTAATGGCTTCGATGTTAAACTTTAATTGAATTCCTTTTTATGCCTCCATTTTTTGTTTTTGCGGTCTCAAGACAAAGTATCATTAATAAAAGATCCAGTTCGCTTCTTTAAATGTTATAAGTAAACGTATATTATGCTTTCAGTTGAAAGCTAACGATTCTTTTGTCTTCGAGAATATTTGCTTTAAAAAAACTCTTAATCTTTTGAACTTTGGCACTTATCTCTTAGTTCTGTCAACTTTTTGCTTAGTATCAGTAATTAATTATTGTGTCTTCCTTCTATAAAATGAAAATTTGCTGTTTTAAACTGTTGTAAATTTTGTTTCATGGTTTCATGTCTCCGACACCACGAGTTTTCGTTTTTTTTTCTGGATATTTGTCCATCTTTTTTTTGGCGTGTCAGATTATTTCTTTTGGGAAAACTGGCACTGGTCCCACGGGCTTTGCAAAGAAACGCAATTGATTATATAAAAGCTTTTTTTTTAAATAGCGTATGGTTTGAAAAGCTTTATAATTGTTTTGTTGCAGAATAAAAATTAATTTGACTTTTGCCTGTATTTGTCGGTTTTGTTTTGTAGTGGTATCACCTTTTTGGATTTTGACAGGTCTCAGTGGCTTTCTTTGGAGGCAAAATTCATTGTATCTAATGGGTTCAGTTTACAGCTAATGGTATTAATGATCTTAAAATAAATTGTTTTTGTTAATGTTGGTCGACTTTCGAACTATGCCCATTTTTTGTTCATCCTGTTGACAAAGTGTAACTTCGTATCAATAATGACACCACCTTTCAGCCGTCTTTTTGGCAAAGCAAATTTTAATTCCTTTATTCTAATGTTGCAGCTGAAATTTTATTCATTTTCAAACGTGACATAACTGAACACTCAAAATCTTTTCATTTGATACTTTAGTTTGCATGAATCTTCTCATCTGATACTTTACTTAACTTAAAACAATCAGTATCCAAAATGCTTTATTTGTTTTTGATATATTGAATTTTTTGTTGCCAAATTATCTGTTTTGATAACCTTTGTAACATCTAGTTGTTATTATATATAGAACGCGCAGCAATATCAAAGCTAGTTTTAGTCTCGTCGTTTTTGAGAATCAAAAATTGTTGATTCTATTGGCGCCATATCTTTTTGAAAAACTATATTAGCATTTTGTTTCTTCATTTAGGAGCGATCAAACAAGTTCCCTATAAGAGTTCAAGTAAGGACAGCTGTTACCTTCAACTTTTTAAGTTATGTTCATCATTGGAATCTGAAAATTTGTGGGAATGTTCCCCTAATGATTGTCCATACATAATAGGGATGCGCGGCCGGTTACACCTTTTTGATCTGAGTTACTTAAGTAGACTTCTGTTGATTTAGAGTAAATAAAAAGGCAATCTATCCGTTTTTTGAAATATCACCAAGCAGATCTTGGCCGCCCTCCCCCATGGAGGTTATATTAAGCGGACGTTTGCCAAATTTTAATGGCATGTACACCCAATGGTCCTCTCAGGCTGGTATACCTTTTGGGCCGATCCGACCACCCAACCCCGATCTATTAGCACCGGAAGTGGTGTGATTTGAAGGTTCTCGATATTTTGAATGGAAAACTGCTTGTTTGAGTGCGATATATGGCTGATTAATGGTGTCAATGGGTATTAAGTCCAGAGTACTGTATGAGATGATCATGGAAAAGGGTTAGGATAACTTTTGGTGTCTTTTGCGGTAAGTAGGCTGTTTTTACCGGAAGACAGTTAGCACTTAAATTGAAATAGTAATTTCTCTAAAAGTTGAAGTCGGATTGACCTGAAAATTGGGGGATAGACTAATTTGGGTACGAGGAATCCGATTTTGAGGTTGGATTTGACCCCAGACCAAACCGCAAGGAACTAGCGCACGCCGGTGCTGCGGAACGTAAAATTTGAATTGCTCGTGGAGTATTGATAGCAGCCTTATGATTTTTGGAGGGTCAGTGTAACTTTTCAAGGGCTTTCGATTGGTGATATTTTAACCCCAGATTCCGACCGGAATTCGGTGCTTCGGGACGAACTGAGTGCCGAAAACCAAAAATTGGCCTTTTTGAGTGGCCGAATGACTTTGAAATGGTATAAATATGATAACCTGAGACAGTTAGTGACAAAAAATACCCAGCCCGGTCAATTTTGACGAACTCGGATTTTTCGGGTTTCGGCACCCACGACTCGTTAAAAATTTTCAAATTGCAAACGACTCGCAACGGCTGATCCGTAGCTCACAAAAATTGGCAGGCATGTTGGTGGCACCCTATATTTACCCGAAGACGTTTTGACCACTACTTCCCGAGATATTGAGTTCTGAAATTTGGGGTCATCCGGGAGGTCAATGAAAAGTGTGCGCAGTCATTGCTCGTGTTCTAGTAGGAGTTAGGCCATGAAATTTTGTAGGTAGGTGCAACTATGAGCGAAATTTCCTTGACAGTAATTAGTTTTATCAACTTGACCCCTCATTTTGGTCGGATGACCTCTGATTGACTCCTAGAGGTCAAATTGTGGCTTTTAGAAATATTAGACTTTTCGGCGGTTTTTAACTGGTGAATTGCATGAAATAGTTTCAAAATTGGAAATTACAATTGGTCTTAGCTTTGGGGTCGAGTTTAGTTATTTATTCAACACTTGATTTTTGACAGGGATTGATTGCAGCTAATTATTTTTACAGCGGAATTAGAGGTATAATAACTTTTCAGAGCAACGTTCAATGTTTACTAAGCAAACACTGATTGACATGCCAAGTGCAAATATGAGATAAAGTGGAGTGGATTTGTTTACATAAGATTCCAAAGGTCGTGTACTTAAGATAAGGAGAAAGTTGAACAATGGTTGGTAGCAGTTGAATGACAGCATAATTTGATATTGGTTTGTTTGCATAGCAAACGAAGCCCTCCTACAGAATGTAATAGATTTAAAGTTAAAGTTGCAATGTTTACTTAAGAGATTAAGGTTTGTTTGCTTAAGATAAGAGCGTATTGGTTGAGTATAATTTGAAGTGACACAGGAGTTTGGAGAGAGAGAGAGAGGGAGAGAGAGACTTTGGAGATTTTGGGAGAACTTCAGAAGTTTGGATTCGCACAAGTGAGAAAAAGCAGTTGGTTTAGTGGGACTAAACTTTAATAGATGGTGTGAGAAGCAAGGAAGAGATTGAGATTGAGACTGAACTATGGAAGTTTGTAATTGCAAGACCAGTTGGGATACTGTGAGCGTTTTTGATTCAGTTCATTTGGGAAGTGAACCACAGTTATTGGTATTATTATTTTAATTACTATTATAAATTGTCTTGAATTTGTCTTTTCCATTGATGTGCAAGTAATTCTCTTACCCTTGTTATCATTATAAATATAATTGATTTTACGAGCCCCATTGTGAATTAACGTATTTCAAGGCAATCTAATTTGCAACAGCATACAAGAATGGAAGAGGGGAAATTGCAGATTAACAAAGTAACGCTTGTTTCTCCAATTCAAAACCTTTGGTTTATATTATTTGATCGATCTTCTGGGCGACAGAGTCCCCTCTCGGTTGAGCCTAGCAGAATTTCAGAAGACGACATTGGCGCTCCTGGGTGGGCTTCATTTCTTTGTTAATTTTTGCTGTTGATTGCTGTTGGGTTACCAAAAGTTTGATTGTTTGGTTATCAAGTGGTGAAGCGTTTTCCTTCAGGCTACGCAATTTGGGAAGATTGGCGTGAACATTATTTGAGCATTGGCATGAAGCTGGGATGGACAGAAGAAGAGATGATGAAGTGGTTGCCTACAAAATTGTGTGGGTGGGCTTTGAATGCACTAAGTGATTTACCAAGAGTTTATTGGCGGTCGACTCCAGGGAAGGAAGCATGGACACTGACCGAGACCCTGTATCAGTTTGACATACGATTGTCTGACAATCCACTTTATGAGCTAACCTAAGTTTGTTTGTTAGAGGGAAAGCGGGAAGTAGGGCGGAATTCATTGAAACCAGTGATACTGTTGATCAGAGAAAGCGACAGCATTGTTCTCCAAGGCAAGTGATTGATACAAGTAGAAGCATTAATACTTCTTTAATGGATGAAAATCGAGAACCTGGCAAAAGTTCTGAAGAGTTTGGCATTGGGTCCCGCTGTGATGTATCAAGACAATCAAGAAAAGGAGCATTTGGTAAAAATCTGTTTGGAGAAGTGGAAGATGCGAGAGTTGCTGGGAGTTGTAGTAGAAGAAGAATTCCAGGTTACGGCGATGAAGTGCAAACTGCTACTGATGTAGAGTTTACGGAAGAAGTTTGTGGTCAAATGAATCAGGAAAATCATAGAGCAGTGCTGAGCGAACATGAAAACAGTGGCTTGAAGGAAATTCTGACAGAAGAAAAAATCATTGGGCGCAGTGTTGAGTCTTGTGGACCAGATGAGCATCATGCCATGAAAAAGGATTGTGTACTGTCACCAGAGTCTGGGGAGCTAAGCGATGAACAGTGGGATGATGACAATTTGTTTCAAGATATTTCGGATACAGATTTTTTGGATGTAGAGGAATTTGATGGCAACGATGCGAGAAGCGAGACAGGTTTTGCCGCGAGTTTGAACTCAGTAGAATGCAACGTAACTGCAATAGCCAGCGATTTTGGTGGTGGTGTCAAAGCTATCAGAAACGATATGTTGGGAGCCTGGGCCTTGATGCAGTTGAAGACAGGAGGTTTGGACCAGAAGTTCTGCCATGCAACACACGGAGCTGATGAGACACAAATGTGTACAACTGAGTGCACTGTGGACACTTTGGAGAATTGGACAAGTTCAGGAGGAATTGATCGGCTGTTGGTATCTGAAACACAGAAGGGTCAAAACAATAATACAGCAGTTGACAGAAGTAATTTTGCACAGTTGGGAAAGGAGTTGGAGGAATGGGTGCAATCGCAATTGAGTGAAAGTCAGCTTAATGGTAGTGTTTTGGTCAAACCAACGGATGAGCATCAAGAAGAAAATCCTGCTATCGACAGAACAGGGAAATCCGATCAGGAGTCAATGGCCACAGTGTTGCACAGTTGGGTTCGTGACAATCAACAGCCTAGGAGGGAGGACTCTAGCGGGTTTTCGATGGCAGTTGAGCAGAAAGTGGAGAGAAGGATTGCATCGCGATATCCCGAGATTGCAAAGCTATTGCTGGAGAACCGATTGTTGAGCTGGAAAGAGTGGAGCACTTTGGAAGCATCAGGACAGCAGGCATGGCAGCATTACAGGACAAATGGTAGCTACAGTGGAAGAGGTGGACATCCATTCAATGATAAGAGCAAGAAGGTTTTCGTGTACAAGTGCACGAGCGTATCATGAGAGGGACGTTGACAGCTAGCTGTCAAGCCTTTTTAACCAATTTTCGCATATTTTTTTAATTTGGTTTGTTAGGACAATTTGATCAATCACTATAGCCTTACGAAAAATTTTTCAAAAAGAAATAAGATGATATAGGGAAATGTATAGTTCTGGTAGATCTATTTTTAGATTTTTTTTACTTTAGTGATTTTAGGGTTCCCCGGGTGGATGTATGTCAGAGGCAATAGAGTTTGATCAAAAACTAATGTTGATGAATTAGGTAGGATATGTTAAATTGTGAAAATGCAAAAATGTTTTCAAATCTGATTTAATCAACCGCTATTCAACTTTTAGTGCAGTTAGTTTATATTAACACGGAGCTAAAACTGAGTGGTTCACGTCACTAGGTCGGCAGTTGTTAAAGTCTGTAGCAGTAGGTCAATCGGGTCACAGGATAACGGCTTGCAATTATTCGGTAGAATAATAATCTTGGAGGGAGGAGTGTAGAATGTATTAAAATGACATGGGAGAGGGAGAGTAAGTTAGATAATTTAGGTCACGTTAATTAAGTTAAGTTAGGTATTTGAGTATAGCTTTCTGTTATTAAAGGCTTATTATTTCGAAGGCGCCAGAGAGGAGAGCTGAGTGATATTTCTTAAACAAACAAATTGATGAACAAATACTTATTGAGCTGTCGATATATTTCGTTTACTCAGCAAAGTTGTATTTTTGCATCAGGCCATAGTCGAAATGAATGATTTAAACTTAGAAGTCAACTAGAGAGCTAAGATTTGAAGTGAACTAGATACTTTGAACAGAAATAAAATTTCTATTTAAAGTAAATGAAGGTGCGATTTAGAATTTGCAAAATAATGGGCATTGCCAAACCTGTTACCTTCAACTTTTTAAGTTATGTTCATCATTGGAATCTGAAAATTTGTGGGGATGTTCCCCTAATGATTGTCCATACATAATAGGGCTGCGCGGCCGGTTACACCTTTTTGATCTGATTTATTTAAGTAGAGTTCTGTTGATTTAGTGTAAATAAAAAGGCAATCTATCAGTTTTTTTGAAATGTCAAGCAGATCTTGGCCGCCCTCCCCCATGGAGGTTATATTAAGCGGACGTTTGCCAAATTTTAATGGCATGTACACCCAATGGTCCTCTCAGGCTGTTATACCTTTTGGGCCGATCCGACCACCCAACCCCGAGCTATTAGCACCGGAAGTGGTGTGATTTGAAGGTTCTCGATATTTTGAATGGGAAACTGCTTGTTTGAGTGCGATATATGGCTGATTAATGGTTGCAATGGGTATTAAGTCCAGAGTACTGTATGAGATGATCATGGAAAAGGGTTAGGATAACTTTTGGTGTCTTTTGCGGTAAGTAGGCTGTTTTTACCGGAAGACAGTTAGCACTTAAATTGAAATAGTAATTTCTCTAAAAGTTGAAGTCGGATTGACCTGAAAATTGGGGGATAGACTAATTTGGGTACGAGGAATCCGATTTTGAGGTTGGGTTTGACCCCAGACCAAACCGCAAGGAACTAGCGCACGCCGGTGCTGCGGAACGTAAAATTTGACGAACTCGGATTTTTCGGGTTTCGGCACCCACGACATGTTAAAAATTTTCAAATCGCAAACGACTCGCAACGGCTTCTCCGTAGGTCACAAAACTTGGCCGGCTTGTTGGTGGCACCCTATATTTACTAGAAATTTTTACCCGAAGACGTTTTGACTACTTCCCGAGATATTGAGTTCTGTCATCCGGGAGGTCAATGAAAAGTGTGCGCAGTCATTGCTCGTGTTCTAGTGGGAGTTAGGCCATGAAATTTTGTAGGTAGGTGCAACTATAAGAGAACTTTCCGTGACAGTAATTTGTTTTATCAACTTGACCCCTCATTTTGGTCGGAAGACCTCTGATTGACTCCTAGAGGTCACATTTTGGGCTTTTAGGAATATTAGACTTTTCGGCGGTTTTTAACTGGTGAATTGCATGAAATAGTATCAAAATTGGAAATTACAATTGGTCTTAGCTTTGGGGATGAGTTTAGTTATTTATTCAACACTTGATTTTTGACAGGGATTGATTGCAGCTAATTAATTTTCTAGCGGAAATAGAGGTATAAACACTTTTCAGAGCAACGTTCAATGTTTACTAAGCAAACACTGATTGACATGTCAAGTGCAAATATGAGATAAAGTGGAGTGGATTTGTTTACATAAGAGTCCAAAGGTCGTGTACTTAAGATAAGGAGAAAGTTGAACAATGGTTGGTAGCAGTTGAATGACAGCATAATTTGATATTGGTTTGTTTGCATAGCAAACGAAGCCCTCCTACAGAATATAATAGATTTAAATTTAAAGTTGCAATGTTTACTTAAGAGATTAAGGTTTGTTTGCTTAAGATAAGAGCGTATTGGTTGAGTATAATTTGAAGTGACACAGAAGTTTAGAGAGAGAGAGAGAGAGAGAGACTTTGGAGATTTTGGGAGGACTTCAGAAGTTTGGATTCGCACAAGTGAGAAAAAGCAGTTGGTTTAGTGGGACTAAACTTTAAAAGATGGTGTGAAAAGCAAGGAAGAGATTGAGATTGAGACTGAACTATGGAAGTTTGTAATTGCAAGACCAGTTGGGATACTGTGAGCGTTTTTGATTTAGTTCATTTGGGAAGTGAACCACAGTTATTGGTATTATTATTTTAATTACTATTATAATTTGTCTTGAATTTGTCTTTTCCATTGATGTGCAAGTAATTCTCTTACCTTTGTTATCATTATAAATATAATTGATTTTACGAGCCCCATTGTGAATTAACTTATTTCAAGGCAATCTAATTTGCAACAGCATACAAGAATGGAAGAGGGGAAATTGCAGAGTAACAAAGTAACGCTTGCTTCTCCAATTCAAAACCTTTGGTTTATATTATTTGATCGATCTTCTGGGCGACAGAGTCCCCTCTCGGTTGAGCCTAGCAGAAATTCAGAAGACGATATTCTCAT